>NC_086319.1:315502292-315792292 GCF_036172605.1 Pelobates fuscus | reverse complement strand
TCACTCGGGTGCCAGCAGTGTAGGGGGTATTACACGATGCCTCGATATTGAGGCATCGTGTAATATCCTTAGAGCGGCTGGAAGCGATCACAATCGTTTTGGCCGCGGACGTACAGGTCGTTAACTCACCGGTCGTTAACTACTTTGTATGTCTGCGGTCACAAAAGGGTTAATAAAAAAAGCACATAAAAATGTGGGTTATGGACCCTTACTAGACAGCTTCTATAGAAAATGCATTGTAAATTACCTTTTAATCATAATTACCTTTTAATTATGTATATATATATATATATATATATATATATACACACACACAACATTAACACACACTGACAGGTGCAGTGAATAGCATTGATTATTTTGTTACTAGTGATGTACCGAACTGTTCGCTGGCGAATAGTTCCTGGCGAACATAGCGTGTTCGCGTTCGCCACTGCAGGCGAACACATGCGCGGTTCGATCCGCCCCCTATTCGTCATCATTGAGTAAACTTTTACCCTGTGCCTCACGGTCAGCAGACACATTCCAGCAAATTAGCAGCAGACCCTCCCTTCCAGACCCTCCTCCTTTACAGCATCCATTCTAGATTCATTCTGAAGCTGCATTCTTAGATAGAGGAGGGAAAGTGTAGCTGCTGCTCATTTGATAGGGAAATTGATAGCTAGGCTAGGGTATTCAGTGTCCACTACAGTCCTGAATCTGATCTCTGCTGTAAGGACAGCACCCCAAAAAGCCCTTTTTAGGGCTAGAACATCAGTCTGCTTTTTTTTTTCTGTGTAATGTAAGTGCAGTTGCCTGCCTGCCAGCTTCTGTGTCAGGCTCACAGTGGATACTGTGCCCACTTGCCCAGTGCCACCACTCATATCTGGTGTCACAATAGCTTAAGCTTGCATTTAAAAACCCAAAAATTTTTTCACTGTAATAGATTGAATAGCAGTTAGTTGTCTGCAAGCGTCTGAGTGTCAGGCCTTCAGCGTGTACTCTGCCAACCTCTGCAAGTGCACTTTGCCACTCATATCTGGTGTCACTATAGCGTGCCTTTAAAAAGAAAAAAAAATTTCACTGTAAGCTAATAGCAGTCAGTGTCCTTAAAGTGGGTGTCAGGCCTTCAGCGTGTACTATTTATTTATTTATTTATTATTGCCATTTATATAGCGCCAACAGATTCCGTAGCGCTTTACAATATTATGAGAGGGGGATTTAACTATAAATAGGACAATTACAAATAAACTTACAGGAACAATAGGTTGAAGAGGACCCTGCTCAAACGAGCTTACATTCTATAGGAGGTGGGGTGTAAAACACATTAGGACAGGAATTTACAATCAAATAAGGTGGGCTGCTCTTTAGGAGCTCTTTAGGAGAGTGTACTCTGCCAACCTCTGCCAGTGTACTTTGCCACTCATATCTGGTGTCTCTATAGCGTGCCTTTAAAAAGAAAAAAGGTTTTCACTGTAAGCTAATAGCAGTCAGTGTCCTTAAAGCGGGTGTCAGGCCTTCAGCGTGTACTCTGCCAACCTCTGCAAGTGCACTTTGCCACTCATATCTGGTGTCACTATAGCGTGCATTTAAAAAAACTTTTTCCACTATTATAAATTGAATAGCAGTTAGTTGTCTTCAAGCGGGTGTCAGGCCTACAGCGTGTACTCTGCCAACCTCTGCCAGTGCACATTGCCACTCATATCTGGTCTCACAGTAGCTTGCACGCATAGTACCACTAATCCACAAAAAATGACAGGCAGAGGCAGGCCACCCCGCAGGGGCCATCGTGGTGGTGGTGCTGTGATTCCCTTTTGCCCTAGAATAATGCCCAGTTTTTAGAAGCCACGTACCCTGAACTTGAAAAGTTCTGAGGACATAGTTGACTGGCTAACACAGGACACCCAATCTTCTACAGCTTCCGCTCGGAACCTTGATGCACCATCCTCCTCCAGCTTAGCTTCGGGCACCTCTCAAGATACCACTCACCCGCCTGCCACCACCACCAACACTAGCACCACAGCCGCTTCACTTGGTATGTCAGAGGAGTTATTTACACATCCGTATGAAGAAATGAGTGATGCACAACCATTATTGCCAGAGGATGTAGATAACAGGGATATGTCTCAGGCAGGCAGCATTACACACATGGACGTACGGTGTGATGATAATGATGTTGTACCCGCTGCTGCTTCCTTTGTTGAGTTGTCAGATACAAGTGAAGCGGTTGATGATGATGATGATGATGCGTCCATGGATGTCACGTGGGTGCCCGCTCGGCAAGAAGAAGAACAGGGCGAAAGTTCAGATGGGGAGACAGAGAGGAGGAGGAGGAGACGAGTTGGAAGCAGGGGGAGGTCATCGCAAGGAGCTAGTGGCACAGTCAGACAGCATGCATCGGCACCCGGGGTCAGCCCGACAGCACGCTAATCAACGCATGCTGTGTCCACCACCAGAATGCCGTCATTGCAGAGCTCAGCAGTGTGGCATTTTTTTTGTGTGTCTGCCTCTGACAACATCGATGCTATTTGAAACCTGTGCCAAAAGAAACTGAGTCGTGGGAAGTCCAACACCCACCTAGGTACAACTGCTTTGCGTAGGCACATGATCGCACATCACAAACGCCTATGGGATCAACACATGAGGCTTACAGGACGTCCTGAAGCAGGCCAGGATCGGCTTGGGGATGTCCAGAGGAGTACTCACAGATCACTGTTCAAGGTATGTTTGTCTGGATAACCTGTCAGCATTGCCATTTTGCTTCCCAGGGCGATAGTGAATTGTAAAGTCAAAAGGCTGTAGCGCCAAACTCTAGCGCAACAGGCTGGCATTGTCTCCTGACACCCTGTTCAGCCACACCAACGGGTTGTGATCTGTGAGTAAGGTAAACGGTTGTCCATACAAGTAATGTTGCAGCTTTTTGAGGACCCACACCACCGCCAGGCACTCCTTTTCAATGGCAGTGTATCTACTTCCCTGGGCAAAAGTTTCCGGCTTAGATAAGCCCCGGGTTGCTCACCGCCATCTGCTCCGACTTGGCTCAGTACTGCTCCCAATCCAAACATAGAAGCGTCTGTATGGACGAGAAAGCGTTTAGTTGGATCAGGAGCAGAACGTACAGGTGATTTAATGAGCGCCGTCTTGAGCTGTTGGAAGGCCTGTTCACACTCTGGGGCCCATACTACTATCTTCAGGAAGGTTTTTACGTGTTAGATCCGTGAGAGGTTTAGCAAGGGTGCTGTAATTAGCTATGAATTTCCTGTAGTACCCTGCGCTACCCAGGAATGCGAGGACCTGGGTTTTAGTGCAGGGGGTTGGCCACTTGGCGACTGCCTCTTTTTTAGTGGGTTCTGGTTTCTATAGCAGGCTCCTGACTCTGCCCTAAGTATTGAACTTCTGCCATTCCTATATGGCACTTACTGGGCTTTAGGGTCAGTCCGGCCTCCCTAATCCGGTCTAGTACGGCTCCTATGTGGGTCAGGTGTTCGGGCCAGGAGCAGCTAAAAATGGCTATATCATCCAAGTATGCGCAGGCATACTCCTGAAACCCATCCAGTAGCCGATCTACCATCCTCTGAAAGTTAGCCGGGGCATTCTTCATCCCGAATGGCATGACCTTAAACTGATAAAGGCCAAACGGGGTGACAAATGCCGACTTGTGGATGGTGTCCTCGGCTAATGGAATTTGCCAGTACCCCTTGCACAGATCTATTGTGGTGAGGTACTGGCCTCTGGCCATTTTGTCTAGGAGGTGGTCTATCCGGGGCATAGGGTAGGCATCTGAGGTTGTTTTATCGTTTAGCCTCCGGTAGTCTACACAGAAACGGGTTGTGCCGTCCCGTTTCGGTACTAGTACTACCGGGGAGGCCCAGGAGCTGTCAGAGTGTTCTATCACCCCTAACTGCATCATTTCCTCAATTTCTTTCCGCATATTTTCTTTAACTGCTTCGGGTATGCGATAGGCGGTTTGGCGAAGGGGGGTCTGGTCTAGGGTTTCAACTTTGTGAGGGGTTAACGGAGTGTACCCAGGTAGGTTGGAAAACGTGCCCCCCTTGTCCTGGATTAGTCTTTGGACCTGGGTTCGCTCCTGGGGGTCTAACCGTTCTCCTAACTGTACTTCTCCCAGGTCTCCGCTCTGGCCCTCTTGGTCTAGGAGATCTGGGAATGGCAAATTATAATAATCTTCAGTGGCAGGTGCACAGATCGCGGTTACCTCTTCCGTGCGCTCGTGGTATGGCTTGAGCATGTTCACATGGAGCATGCACTTGCTTCCCGTGCCTGTGACCGGACCGATCACAAAGGTGGTATCACAAACCTGCTCTACCACCTTGTATGGGCCCTGCCAGAAAGCCTGCAGCTTGTCCTTGTGGACAGTGTCAATCCATATCTGCCAAGTGACCCTATGTAGGGGGAAAAGTCCCTATTCTGCTCTGTGTCAGTGTGTATCAGGGTCCCTGAGGACAGGTGTCAATCCATACCTGCCAAGTGACTCTATGTAGAAGGAACAGTCCCTATTCTGCCCTGTGTCAGTGTGTATCAGGGTCTCTGAGGACAGGTGTCAATCCATATCTGCCAAGTGACCCTATGTAGGGGGAACAGTCCCTATACTGCTCTGTGTCAGTGTGTATCAGGGTCACTGAGGACAGGTGTCAATCCATATCTGCCAAGTGACCCTATGTAGGGGGAACAGTCCCTATTCTGCTCTGTGTCAGTGTGTATCAGGGATCCTTAGGATAGGTGTCAATCCATATCTGCCAAGTGACCCTATGTAGGGGGAACAGTCCCTATTCTGCTCTGTGTCAGTGTGTATCAGGGTCTCTGAGGACAGGTGTCAATCCATATGTCGAGGTGTCAATATGTCAGGTGTCAATCCATATCCATTGTGATTTAGGAATGTTAGGTGATTTATGCCCTTTATGGATTAAAACCAGACTCAACTGTGTAATTTTCCATGGGAGTTTTGCCATGGATCCCCCTCCGGAATGCCACAGTCCAGGTGTTAGTCCCCTTGAAACAACTTTTCCATCACTTTTGTGGTCAGAAAGAGTCCCTGTGGGTTTTAAAATTCGCCTGCCCATTGAAGTCAATGGCGGTTCGCCCGGTTCGCCGGTTCGCGAACGTTTGCGGAAGTTCGCGTCCGCCGTTCGCTAACCAAAAATGTTGTGTTTGTGACATCACTATTCGTTACTATGGCGCCTATCAAGATGTGGGATGTATTAGGCAGCAAGTGAACAGTCAGTCAGTCAGTTTCATGTGTTGGAAGCAGTAAAAATGGGCAAACAAAAATTTTCAAGTGACTTTGACAAGGGCCAAACAGTGACTGCTAGACAACCGGGACAGCAAGTCTTGCTGGGTGTTCCCAGTATGCAGTTGTTAGTGAAGACAATGTTCCTGTCTTCAATTTTCTTTAATGGTATTTAGAGGGAAACCCTTGCATAAGGTTGCTGCCTAACCCACACTGTTCAACTTTTATTTATTAGCGCTAACCCCTATTGTTGTTGTTTTCATGCAGTGGTTAGTACCTACCAAAAGTGATGCAAGGAACAACAACCAGTGTAAGGATAACAGGCTCATTGATGCAAGTGGGGAGTGAAGGTTAGTGTGTCTGGTACGATCACACAGAAGAGTTACTGTAGCTCAAATTGCTAGTAAACCTCGGATCCTGGCCTTTAATGTAGATGTTACTTTGAAACTTACCACCTACCTAGTAATTGTTGCTGATTACGTGCAAAAACTTTATGGCAAAAGTGTTTCTATGCTGCTTAGAGTGTTTCTTTAATATAACAGCATGGTAAAATACATCAGATTGTCAGTCAGTATGCAACTAATAGCTGGTGGGGAAGGCCACGTGTAATAGACTACATTTCTCATTATGCTTTATTGTGAAGTAGTCTTCAATGCTTGGCACCAACTAACCATTGCTACCATTAGCTTTCCCATGATGAGGACTGTAGTCTAGAGCAGCTGTAAGAACACAAGAGTAGCCATTTTGTATCTATTTTTAACTTTTAGAAGGCTTTTAGTGCATGAAAAACGTTCATTTGCTCAGTGGATTATGTGCTACTTGAAAAAGTAAATGCATCCAGGATTTTTTCTCGCAGAATATAGTTTTATCAATAAACTACTTTAAAATAAGACAGTAAATCTGACAGATACAGAGTATTAAGCCAAAGCAGAGTTTACTAAAAGATTATGGTTTATAGTCCTTGTCTGGAAGGCCAAGAATAACTGCAATGAATGTAGAATACTTGTTTAAATCACCTAGAATGTGTTTTCTTATTAATAAAGCTTTGCATGTGCCATTTTTAGAACAGCTGGACTGTGCAGCTGTTTGCTTACTGAACGTGTTGTACCTGTGAGCAGAACTGGGCAAAAGCTCAAATTTTACCCACATGGCGAAACAGATCTATATTCTTTTCCCCTTTTTGCATCAGATCCATGCATCTGAGACCATAGACCTCTTGTTTTTTTATTTTATTTTTTATCCTTACCTAAGAAAGAAGGTTTTGATTGGCACATGTTTGGTTCTGAATAAAGCCAGAAGTTCAATTGATACAGACAAATTGGAATTAGAGTTTCTTTATTTCTTGCCGTTGCAAGGAAAAATACTATTGCCATTGCAAGGAAAAATACATTTTTTTAAAGAAATGTAAAATTTATTTTAACAAAGGGAAAATAGATTTGTATCATAAAATGTACAAAAAGATGAATGCAATGAACAATATAAGTGCATCTCCAAATTTTGAGACTTGATTACATTCTTACAATAAGAGGACAAATGAGAGATATTACTAGGAAAAAAAGGCGCATTGGCAACTTAAAGGACTTTTTATATATCTTTATACATTAAACAAAAAAGTGAAAAAGAGAAAAAGTGAAGAAAAAGTGATTTCCTGTAACAGAAAACTTGCTACTCTGACAGTGGTAAAAACATTTATCAGAAAGAACTGTGGCTAGTTTGTGCCTCTTATTTCTACATTGGAGGTGACAAATTTGTGAAACAAAAAAAAAAGGAATAAAAATGGACAGCAAAAAGAAATTGACGGATGAGGCATAATAAGGAATAAATTGGTGTAAATACATACAAAAATGGGAGAGAAAGGTTCACAAAAAATCACATTAAACGCAAATGTGATACTTTTTAATACATAAGCCCATTTAATAATTTTGACTGTGTTTTGTAAGGTCTCAACATGGTCACAACCTGCAGCCACTGAGAAAAGCACCTGTCGGGCATTGTATCCTAACCATGTTTGTCAAGAGTCCAAATTATAATTTTAAAGTAACACTACAGCATTAGGAGTACAAATATGTATTGTAGGAGGAGCGGCACGGAGGAGGAGACAGTGACGAGGGACATCGTCGCTGCCTCAGGTAAGTGACTGAAGGGGTTTTCAACCCTGCAGTAACCAGGGATTGGGGGTGGGAGGGAGAGAGTACCTCCAGTGCCAGGAAAATGGATTGTTTTCCTGGCACTGGAGTTTTCCTTGAATCCTGGCAATGCAGAATGTAGCTCAGAAGAGAACACTAGCCAACCTACGGAGTGGCACCAACTAACCCAGGGTAAGTAGTGAATTCATTCTAAAATGGTTTGTCTACTTACAATGGTATGGCATCAGGTCACTCCTGGCATTATAACTACTATAGATTGCTTGTACCTTTAATGAAGTGGTTTATCATTTTGAGATTGATTTGGTGTGAAATGTCAGTTTTATGCTTGCTTCTTGTATTGTTTTTAAACCAAAAGAAATGCAAAATGGCAATGGCATTTTAGTAAAATATATTTTATTTTAATAGAATGCTAACATATTCTGGAGAAGGGAAAATAAATGAATGAAAAACAATACATTATTAGGCTGAATAATATATATATATATAGATATATAGAATAGGACAGACAGTGGTTTGCCAATGATTAAAGAGTCGGTTTTAAAAGCAAGAGATAGCAGGGGGAAGATGAGCTTTTGAGGTCCATATCATTCAACGGATTATAATAATTTTTTGTTTTAATATATTTTGTATAGTATCTAATTATATTAATTATATTTTATTTGTTTTTGTTTTTTGGAAATAATCTGAAATCAAATATGGCAAGCAGTTATTTTGAATAAAATCAAGGCATTTTAACAAACAAACTAACACATTAATTCCCTTTAGGGTTTGAAAACAGGATACAAGGATTATGGCCTCAATTTAATATTGTTGGATACATTATTTTATCCAAATGGATAAACTTTTAAAATAATTTAATATTATGAAAAATATTTAAATGTAACATTTTGATATATTTCTTATAAATGATATAAGCCTCGCCACTGTCTTTTGGAGGAGCCTGTTTGCCAGCCTCCTACCCTGTGACTTTGGCCCCTGTGATAAAAATTGGTTTAAATCACTGTTAGTGCCTTTTTGGACTTGTGAATTAGCACTTCGAACTCCCGAAGTGGTTTGAAGCGGCAATTGGAATTACCGAACAACCGCATGAACCAGAGACCACCCTGGAGCTTGTTAACACCTTTTAACAACTTGGAACGTTTCTCACCGCAGTGTTCTAATTGTTCGTCTGGGTGGCCGCAATTCCTATGGACAACCACGAGGTGGCGACCATCTTGTTCGCATGAATGCAGGCAGCGGTGTTTGGGCATAAATCTCATGGAACTAAAATCGGATACAGAAACTCCCGAAAACCGCTGGACTTCCATCATCGCCTGCGTTCAGTTTTAATCAACTTAGAAGGGCACTGTTCGGTGAGATCATTCATCTGGATGAGGTGGAAAAGCTCCAGGGTAAGACTATTGACTCTGTTTGGTAGTTTTGAGTTTTGGGGTATTTTCAGAATGTCTAAAATATGTTCTTTTTCACCTGGAGATAATTGAGTTGATACAGTAATTGACTCGATTATCTCCCAGGCAGAAGGAAGGGGTTGTATGCTATGTGTGGGAGTGCCTTACATTGTAACTCTGTCATTATTGGTTTGTAAGTTTGTGTCACAGTCCCCAACAAGGTCCATGTGGGAGTACCCCTTGCAAGGGGACTTGCATAAAAGGACATAAAAGTGTGGCAACCATTAACCCCTTAAGGACCAAACTTCTGGAATAAAAGGGAATCATGACGTGTCACACACGTCATGTGTCCTTAAGGGGTTAAACCAGTTCACTTAACCCTCAACACGCAGCCTCGTCTCGTGATTTAGGGAACCACTATACTGCTATAACCACCAGCATCTTATAAAAGCTTCACAGCTATACTCTCTTGGAGAAGAGGCATTCCTACTGAGAGCTGGATCCAGTAGTTTGGTCGAGGGTGGGAAGGGACGGTGAGAACCCAGCCAAGCTGCGGTGGCTAAGGGGGCTACGGTGCTTACGGTGTCCGATGGGGTGCTTATGGTCCTCAGCATCAGCTAGGAAGCATCTATTGGTGGAGGCACCCAGTCGGGGTGTCAGGCGGTCCATCACAGGGCACACAAGCAATGTCAATTAGCAATAACGATGAAAAGGAGCTCGGCTTCAGTAGTTAATACATTTGTTAATAAATAAAGTGGAGTGTTTATTTGGGAGTCTCTGGGCATTTATATGACATGGTGTTTAGGTGGTCACTGCTAGCATCATCAGAGTCAAAGTGTGTTCAAGTTTTTGTTGAATCGTAAGAAGCTGATTTTCTTATTGCTGTAGAATTTAAACATTTTCTATTAGAGGTCCTTACACTTCAGCTCACGCAGCGCCCTATTCATAATAGATTCTGGTTACAGGCATGAAAAAGTGTTTTATTTTGCACTGCCACTAATTTTACAGCTGAAGCATGGGCCTCAATCAAAAAAGGTTAAAGCTATTGTAGAAGCTTTAATCATTTTTTTTTGGAGATATCAAACAGAAAATAGAATAAGTTCGACATCTAATTGAGGCTTACAGAGAAACCTAGAAAGCTCGGAGAACAGATTTATTTCCTTCAGCACAAAATGCAAACTTTGTATATGTAAGTATGTGGATAGACTATTATTTGATATTTTTGTAGCTGTAAGGCAATGAAAATTGCACTCTGTGTTTTCCAAAGCCAGACTTTCTAAAGAAGCACTGTATTTATTTGATCTTGGAAACCTATTTGCCAGAAAGAGCCTTGCTGGCTGCTCTACACAATGCAGCCTTTTAAACTTGCTCACGATGAAACGTGGCAAAATTGGCTAAATCAATGATTATCAGTAGGCTCTTTCAATTTGACTTTCTGTCTACTTTTAGTAGAACATCTCACAATAATGAAAACATATCTATACTCTTGTATTTCAGTTCGTGTTTATAAATATCTAGAGCTGTACACACTGCTCTGCTGGAAACCGAAATGAAAGGTTCTTTGAGAATAATAGAAATATTATTTGTAAGGATGCAGTCCGTGCAGAATCTTGTCTAGATTTGCAGAAGAATTTGACATTGAAGATATTAGTGGGATATCTCCATGGGACTTTTATTTTTATTTTATTGATGGAGACTGAATCAACATGAAACATCTATTAAAATAATTGATTATAATTAAGTGGTGACAGTTAATTCAGGTCGGCCTATTTTCTGTGCTCTGTACTCTAATTCAAATGGTAAACCCTGTATAAGGTGGAATTGCCCTATTCAAGTCATAATAGATGTTGGTACTGTTTCTTTTGTAAGTGCATTATCAGTAACTTTGATTGCCAGCTGTATTGAAGTAACCACGCTGCACTCAAGAGGAGATATGGTACCCGTGGAGCTCCATATCAAAGAGACATTGCCAGAACACAATTAGAAAACAAAAATTGCAAAAAGAAACCTTGCCACATTCCTACTATAGTGTATAAAACTCCAATATTCACATAGTGAGAGTAAGCACAAACAACTCTATGCCTTGTATGTCTTAATCGTTTATACATGTATACATGATTAAGGTATTCACGGAGAAACATATCTGTGGCTAATCCTGTTATGTAAATAAAGGATTTTTATGGTCACTATACCAGGTGTGTAGCCCATTTCCTTTCTGTTATTTTTGCCAGTTGTGGTAGGTCTCTTTATAGCAACAGATTAAAAATGGTCCTTAGCAGTCCTTTTGCATTTGCTGATACCTACACGTGTTTACATCACTTCCTGTTTGACAGTAATTTCTCATATCTACAAGCCGTCCTATATTTGGAGGGCAGTCACAATTTGTCTCATGTTTATTTTCTGGAGAGATAAAACTGCATCAATTCTGTGGCAAAGATGCCTCTGCCACATGCTCTTGCAGGAGCCTGCTGGCTAGCTTCCTGCCCAAGGACTATGTACAAAGACCTGTAAAAAGAATGTGTGACGGAACGCCGTCACTGAGTACCGTGCCTACTTGCTTGCCTGCTTATTATTTTCTGGTCATCAGGCTGGGGATCTCACTATCGAAGAAGCAATTTATTGTTTGTGGGGTCCTCTTGTTTGAAAATCATGTTTGGGCTGGATTGGAAGATTGTGCTTGTCCCATTCTGTATATGATATTGAAACACAAGGGGTTGTTTGTTCCTGAAAGCTGATGAGCATTAACATATCAAAGGACTTCCTATCTAGGAGACAATTAGGGCAAATAAAAGAGGTGATTTGTGCTGCAGCCAGACATCCAGGCCACTTGTGTGTGGCTTCTCACACCTGTGACTCTGTTGGGGGGTCCGTGCTTTAAAGAGGAACTGGGTTGTAAACTCTGACCTTCCATGCAATCAATTAAGCCCTTTTGAAATATTAAAATGTGTGTGTGGGGGTTTGGAATTGCTGTAGATTTGTCTGTACCTGAGAGATAATTCAATTAAAAAGGATTCCGCATGCAATTATCTCTCAGGCACAGAGGTTCATGGGAGGGTTTACCCTGTAACTTTGTGTTGGAAACCCCTTGCAGGGGACTTTACATAAGAAGGCCATGTGTGGCCCTGAAAAAAGACAGTCTACTCCCAGCATTAAGTCTCAGCTAATATGTGGGGGGAACAGCTATACTGCTCTATTTACTTGCTATACCTGCTATACTCTCTGGAGGAGAGCTCTAACCACTGGGAGCTGGATCCAGGGCTTGGATCCACGGTAGGAAGAGGTGGTGAGACACCAGCCAAACTGCGGAAGCTAGGGGCTGGAAGTGCTTATGGTGTCCCGGCAAAGTGCTTATGGTCCTTGGTGATAATTAGGAAATGTGTTTGGTGGAGGTACCCAGGCGGGGTACCAGGTGGTCTGCCACATCTGGTGGCAGAAGTGGGATGGCTTTCTAGTGAGTGGAGAAGCATCCTGGGGACACCGGAATACAATTATGATTGTTAATCAGAGGTATAATGCTAGCACCCGTGCAGCGTCCCTGTCTGCAGAGGAACTCGGGAGGATTGAGTGAGCTAGCCCCCGGGCAGAGTCCCCATATGAGTAAGCATACTGGACTGGCTAGATGCCACTCGGAAGGAGCTCTGGTAGGAGGCCCTGGAGGATGTTCAGCTTCGGCGGAGAGAGAGCCTTTCAAGCGAAGAGCAAATGCTCCAGGTACAAGTGGCCATGCGGCTGCCTCTCCTGGGACAGCAGCTCCTGGAGGAATGGGTGACAGAGCTTGAGAACCTGGTCTGGAAGGAGCTGTGGCTGGACGAGGCTTACCAGGCGCTAGAGTGGTACGTAGCCCGGCGCTACCAGTGGATGACTGAGGATAGTGTGCCACAGGGTGAGGACTATAATGGCCCAGGCTAGCTGTGGGAGGCCTTTGAGGAAAACATTGACTTTGGCAGTTCAGCAGAATTTCGGCTATCAGACATCCACAGTACCAGGGAAGCCCTGATGGGTATCCCTAGAGCTGATGACCTTGGGCCAGACCTGATCCATCTGGCCACCAAAGAATGAGAGCTGGAGCAGAGTTACCAATGCTTGTTCAGCTCAATTCGGCAACAGGGTATCCTGCAGGGAGAGGAGACAACCGGTCTCTCTCCCCAGCCACAGTTGGAGTTATTGGGAGTAGAGACAACCGGTCCCTAGTGGCAGTGTATCCTGCAGGGAGAGGAGACAACCGGTCTCCCTCCCCAACGTCAGTGCCGGGTACCTAGAGACACCAGGGATGATGGCCGCTACAACCACGGCCAAGTGGACCTACCCGGGCAAAGCATGGCACAGGAGGCTACCAGGTCAGCTATTTGTTTTTGGGTGGGCTTCTCGACTAACTCAGGTACAGACCTGCAGCAGGACTTTGCATAAGAAGGCCATGTGTGGCCCTGAATAAAGACAGTCTACTCCCAGCATTAAGTCTTGGCTTATGTGTGGGGGGAACAGCTATAATGCTCTACTTACTTGCTATACCTGCTATACTCTCTGGAGGAGAGCTCTAACGACTGGGAGCTGGATCCAGGGCTTGGGTCCAGGGTGGGAAGAGGTGGTGAGAACCCAGCCAAGCTGCGGTGGCTAGGGGCTGGAAGTGCTTATGGTGTCCTAGCAAAGTGCTTATGGTACTCGGTGATAACTAGGAAGCGTGTTTTGCAGGCTGGGTACCAGGTGGTCCGCCACAGACTCCCCACCTCTAGAAAGATCTACAATGTCATATATTCACTTGAACAATATATGAAGTTTTTAATTCATCAAATTTGTAAGCCCTCTGTTGTGCAATTAATGATGTTTTAGTTTTTAACTGGGCTTTACATGGTGCTCAGAGCCAAGAGGATGAACAACATTCCTATCTAATGGTAATTTGGCTAATCCCAGCCTTGACGTACCCTTTTACATTTATTTTTTTCTCTTTGCCACAGTTGTAGAGCAAATATTATAGTTGGCTATGTTCCTAGGGTACATATTATTATTAATATGGCTCTTCCTTCAATAACTCTGGCACAGCCACCACTACTCCAGTGTTTTATTGATCAGTGTCCAGCAGGAGGTGCCAATACTTGGGTTCTCTGCCTATTGCATCCTGTGTGTGTAGAGTGTAAAGACAGGAATCTGATAACTAAGGTGCTTGGAAGAGCATGTTCTTACGCTACACTGCAATTGGACTGAGTATAAGGAAGTGTTTGATTGGATAATAAGACCCTTGTCACAGCTGGGAATGGAGATATAAAACATAATTTAAATATAAGTTTGCACAAAATAACACCTTTTAGCAGAAAACAGCAGAGGGACGGAAGAGAATTACAGATTTATACACTTTTTTTAGTGCGGTGATATTTGTGGGTCATGCATGTTTTGCATTATCCCTGCATGCATGTTAATTATTGCATATCTTACAGCAACTCCTAAATGTTATTTTTTTTAGAGATGTAATTGCTGGGTTTCGTGTGTATATATATATATATATATATATATATATATATATATGTTTTTGTAAATATTAGGATTATACTTAAGTTAATTTATTTCATCATAGGGTTTAGTCTTTGAAGTGTTATTTTTGGAGCAGCCATCACCTGGTTTATATTTCTTGCAGCTTCAGTTACACTTTATGTTACCAATGAATTATTGTGCATTGATAGCAATATTAATGGGTTACCCCATGCATCATAATCACTACAGTCCACTGCAGTGTTAATGATGTAAGAAGTACCCTGGTCTTGTTTTGCAACGGTTTGCCCTCTTACACGATTCTACGGCTCTAAACCTCCATTATAATAACACGGGGATCATATCTACCCTCATAGAGTTATTATTTTATTTTATACCTTTTAAATGAAGCACTAACAAGCAAGCCAATGGTTATTTAACTATTTGCCTTCAGGCTACTAGCACTGTAGTAAATATGAGAATTGCTATTCCGGTTGGAATTCTGATATTTTCAACAGATTTTGTCCATCTGGGCAGATTTTGTCTATCTTGTGATTAGGGAATTACCTAGTAAGCGTCAATCTATTGTATGACACATCCATAACATTCTACTAATGTAATAGTTTTAATATATTTACAAAAACATGCCCTTCTGAATGCGGTATACAGCCCAACTGTATTTTTTGTGTGCTTTACTCTGTAATACCCTTTACATTCATATACATACACATTCATATTCTCACACACATTCATATACACACAAAGAGCCATGTACGCAGGTGCACAGATTGATATACATACACACAGACATATGTACAAACAAACTCACACACATATTTGTATATACACATACTCATAGTGTAGGACTTTTCTAAGAGGTCTTGCCTTTGATGTGGCGGGTGAGCTTACACTTTAATGTCCATTGGAGTGTTACTTTAAAACCTCCAGTTATTTAAATTTGCATAGAGATTTGGGAGGGTGTGCAGGTAACTCTTTTTTGTTTTCTATTGCATTCATTGGGGCTGCTGTGTATAATAGTCATTGCTGCCGCCCCGCAGTTGTGGTAATTTAAGTGCAGGAATTCATTTTGTATTTAAATATTAACTTGAGTCTAATGTATTGTAGCAAATATAGAAATAATCGAGCTCCACATCCATACTCATGAAGATAGGAGCTATCATTCTGTCAGAAATCAGGTGGAATTTTCTTTGTTTGAAATCCAAAGTCCAGTATATCTAGGTTTAGGTGCAAAGATCCCGCACTGATAAAAGAAATCTAGGAACAAGCCAACGGAACACTCCAAACAACTAAAGTGCTTTAGTTTACTGATTATTGTTTTTTACGTGAATAGTGTGTCCTTTTTTTTCCCTTTTACAAAGATTTCAATAGAAGTCAATCACACAGCTGGTCCTGTTTGCAACTTCCTTGCAAAGACATATCATTGATCTGCATTGGGGAGTCTGCGATTGGACAGCCACAGAAAGTTTTGGCGGCGTTAAAAGGGGAGGGTTTGCAAAGACTTAAGATAAGAGAACGGCAGTTTTTGCAAGCTGTTGTTAAATATACCACAATGAAAAAATATATACTTAAATGCATGCATGTTTTCATGGGCAATATGTATACTAAAAAAAAACAAAAAAAACAGTGACCCTTTAAGGACATTTTTTTTTTATTCCACTGTAGAATCAGATGAAATTAATTTTGGATTTCAGATAATAATTCCACATTTCATGGGGTAATAAAAACTCTTGTCTACACACGTCATAGCTCCATTATTTTGGTTGGTATTTAAAAGTACTTTTGGGAAAGTGGAACATTGCGTCCAGCAGCCAACTTACTGTATGCTGCTGATCCAATTACTCATTGTAGCTAAATGTATGTAAAAGTTACATTTCAAACAGGTCATGATATTTCCATTGACTGCAAATGGAACAAAATGTTACAGCAGATTATTTTCTTATTCTGGTTTATGGCATTTTAGATTTGCTATTTCTCAAAAGGCAAATGTAATAAAAAAAAATTAAAAAATTGACCGGAGTTCAAAAAAAGGCACTTGTCCTCTATGGAAATGCTGTAGGGCACAAAGCGCATTGGGCGTATCCATTCTGTGCTCCTCCCACCCAACTTTTATAGCACTAATTAATTATATGCACTATTCAAACACTAAAGCGGATATTCATTGCCCATTGAGAGATATGGCCTTGTGCATTCCATCTAACTTACAACACTTCTCCATTTCTAAGGATGATTGCAGAAATACCATACAAAATTTGAAAAACATTTGCATGTTAAGCTGTGCATTCTGGGAAAATTATATATATATCTTTATTATATATACTATATATACATTATATACATATACAGTTTTAGTTGGTAAGGTTTTCAGTGTTTAGCCATTCATTTTGCTCATTTTATCTAATGTTCTCCCACTGTCACTCTGTATTGAAACAGCTGTTAAATAGCAAATACTTGCTGCTAAATTACTGCTAGGTTGTGAACATATTAACACCACTAACAATGTTGCAGGTTCCTTCATCTCCATCCACAATTTCATGATGCACATTATAGGATTAGCTGTAAACAGCCTTACGCCAAACATCCAATAGAAGGTGGCTATGTGGTTCCAATGAAAACATAATCGCTACAACATGTAAAGCCAACATCTATAATCCCAGCTACCAGGGGCGCCTACTATGTCAATTATCTGCTAACCAACAAGTTGGCTAAGTACCGTAGAAGGTATATTCCATAACAGCCATAAAGCCAAAAGCTATTGATATCTAAGGTATAGTTAATGAGGCAATACAATTTTGACACATCAAGTGCCAATGATTTCATAGTGGTCTACATAGCAGCATGTTAACTTTTTTCTTTTAAGTATTTTGTTCTGTGCTAAGTACTTTGGCTAAATGTTGGTGCTACCGTTTAATCCGTAAGCTTGTAATTAATAGAACAAAAAACAAAAACAATTTTGTCTTCTTTAAGATAGAAATAAAAACATCTTACAATGATGGAACCCTGTAATAGAAATTTTTTTAAGATTGTAGGTTTAGAGTCGGATCTACCAAGGATTTTTATTGTGGTATATGAGAATATGTGCCTCAAGTCATATAATCTATACGTGACTATATAAGACATCAATAGAAGTGACAATGCACAAGAGAAACGATTTTAAAATTAGAGAAACCAATTATACCACATATACACTACTTACTAATTTTTCAAAAATATGCGTTTTTTTTCTTTGTACCCATTCTGCTCTAGGACAGTTTAGTCAATAAATCGCACAATGGAAGTGTCCTTCTAAGCATGTTTTATCTTCTACAGATCGACCACTTGTGCTAGCTTGTTTTATCCTTGTCTGACGATTCCTGAAAACTGAGTCCCCTGATGTTTTCAATGTCTCTTTAAAATCCATACAAGTGTTTTAATATCACAAAATCCACTAAATCTGTCTTGATTAGATTGTAATCAAGGGTTACAAAAATATTTCACCTAGTCTAAGGATAAAATGGTAGGTACCTGTTTTAATGTGAAGCACTCAGTGCCATGGGTGTAGGGACCAGGGTGGGGAGGAGAGAAGACACCATAAAATCTCATATGGATTAGACTTGGTGATTTGTTTTATTCTGAACTGCATATCGTCCACTTTTTGGCTGATCAAGTGATCATTTGAATTTCCAAACTCCAAGCTGAAATGTCGCTGTACCACAAACCAAATGAATCATGTAATAACCAGGCATGTTCACTTTGATTTGTGTTTCAGAATTACGCCCCAAAAAAATAGATGATTGATAGCTAGGGGACAGCCACTAATTGTACAGATCAGATAAGAAGTGACCAAGAGAGGGAAACAAGAAGGAGCAGTGAAAATAAATAAATTAATTATATACATTTTTTTCTGCTTATTTTTTCTCACTTGATCTATGAACCTGTATGCACCTATCAGTATTCCTCAGAATATATACATAATATTTATATATGTATACATAATAAATATAATATATTATATAAATTATATATTTATATTATGTATACATTTTCAGTACACTGATTGGCCCCCTTTCATGCCCTTTGGTTGGTCTAATTTAAATTAAAATTCTTTAATAAAATTCAGATGAGCTGAACCATAACATGGCCGAGATTCGGCTGTCCTGAAAATGTATTTGCGTACACATGTACAAATCTTGATGTTTCAGAAAGATAATAAAAACAAAACGCATGTTAAAAGCACTAGTTCTCTCATTCTACTAAAAGACTCCCTAGTGATAATATATAATTTGCCCTTTAAAACATGCATAGTATGCTCCATATGTGGGGCAGGGATCATTATGAATGTCTCTCACCCCCCCAGATTTTCTTTGTTTCCTACGACAATGTTCTGTCCTACATTTTAATATAGAATCCACAGGACACACAGTGACTGATTTCATGGCAAAACAAAATTTCACAAGTCTAATTTGACAGGGATCAAGAGGAAACAGTTTTTAGCTTGACTTCCATCAAAGAAACATATCTCAAAATCAGATTTGTTTAACAGTCTTAAATGTATTCATACCACCTTTGGAACCCAAAGTCTGTGCTGCCCATCATTTTCACATATATTTAAAGCCTATGCATATGACATTATACTTTATATACATATATTTTTTTTTTTTTAAATGTATTAAACTGTTTCCAGAAAAATAACACCAAATATAATGAAGATCACTAAGTTCAGTGAGCGTGGAAAAACTGGAGGCGATAGAACAGACATCTACATATGCTATTAGACAACTCTTCAATACTGGAGAATATATTCTCTCTTACATATGTGTTAGTCAATCTTATTGTTTGTTTTATATTGTAATAAACTTGCCTGTCACTTTTTCAGTTATTGCCGTTATCATACTATGACCTCGATTTAATGTTGTTGGATTAGCTTTCTAAATTATTTAATCTGTTTGCATAAACCTTTAAAATTATTTAAAGGGATCCTATAGTGCCACTTACCTGAATCCAGCGCCGATGTCCCTTGGTGCTGGGTCAGGCTCCGCCCACGCTCCTCCCCTGCCGTCTGCCATTAGACCTCCCTATAGGAAAGCATTATTTAATGCTTTCCTATGGGAAAAATCTGATTCCGGAGGTCCGTGAGGACATCCAGCGTCCGATAACGGACCAAAAGTCTGTTTAGATTCTGGAAGTCCTCTAGTGGCTGTCTGTTAGACAGACACAGAGGGCAGACATAGAGCTTCAATGTAAACATTACAGTTCTCTGGAACTGCAATGTTTTACATTGCAGCACTAAGTGCAAAAGGGTCACAGCACCCAGACTACTTCAATTAGCTGAAGTGGTCTGGGTGCATTCAGTGTCTCTTTAATATTATGAAAACATATTAAAACATTTTTACATTTTGCTATTGTTTGATATACTGATATTTGATATATGTGGAAAAAGTAATTTGAAACATTTATCCAAAAATGTTAAATTATTTGGAAAGCTTATCCGATGATATTAAATCGAGGCCAACATAGGATAGACAATATGAACTCTCTGCAGTACTGTAATATGAAGAGACTGGATAACGATTACTGTGTGTAATACCATTTCATTGTGGTTTTTCAAGGTCTGTCTAATAGTGCTACTAAGTAATATATATCATATGCTGGTTTCTTAACGTATGGTACATTGAGAAAATGTAAAAGACTTGAGGAAATGGGAATCCCACCAAGCATGTCTTGATAATTATTGGAAACCTTCTACAAAGGCCACCATGATTTTAAACAAAAATAAAGCTTGCAGTTACAAAAAAAATAAGATGTGGTTTACATTACCACTGTTTAGCAGAAGTTAAAACTAAACTCTTTGTGCGTTATATCAGTCATCAGATTACAAAACAGGAACTTGGTTCAATTTGTGGAAACATACATTTGTTTTAATACATGAAATTCACAATGAGGTGTAACAGAGGGCTAGCTGTGTTCGAATTCCATAGCATACAAGAGTATATGGTGAAGTATTTAAAGCTAAAACCTTAATTTAACATCAAAAATAATCTCTGCATTTTAAAATTATCAGCAGAATAAAAAAAAGCCTGATTGTGAATTTTGTAGCAGTACAGACGGGTTGATAGATGGACAGACAGACAGACAGAAAGTCAAGTTTAGGGAACATAAAACATAAAGTGCTTAAATCAGCATTCCCCGTAAACGAAAATGTAACTAAAAGTGAAGAATTGTACAAATATAAAATATCATATGCAGGTACAACAAAAATTAAATAGGTCACAAAAGGATACAGAATTACTAAATGTTTCCTGAGCTATCTCACTCCAAGCAAATGTCTGCAGATCTAATTAAGTTTAACACCACTGGCTATCAAGTGAATGGAAGAAACAGTAAGGGTGCCAGACAGCAATGTCAGTCCTTCCAAACCAACGTAAATGGAGTAACATTCATCCATGCAAGGCTGACATTAAGATGCAGAAACAGACAATATTTGTGTTGACATAGCTTAGACTGCAGGAAGACCATTGGCATACAGGGAGGAGCGCTCTCTGTGCAAGATGTTGCTGTAGGGTTGACTTAGGTCCGTTGCCTTAGGTCCGATTTTAGCCCCATGTCATTGTTTATGCCATCTCTCCTGAAAATCTACATCTGGTGGTGCTATTTCTCTCTATAAAGCAATTTATAATATCAGAGAGAAATAACACCTCTAATTGTACATTTTCCAAAAACTCCTTCTACTGATTGTCAAATGATGTAATATTCTATTATTATATTATCATACAACAGACTGAGTTTAAATGGTAAACGAACATAAGGTGGAATGGGCAAATAAATTCACTCTAGAGCTGAACTCCCCGCTCTTTTTTGCCACCAGGCAACAGCCCTGTCAATGTGCCATATCGAAAACATCAAAGTGAGTTTCGTTATAGCCTCTGTTTCAAGTGTTGATTATTTGTCCATGTTATCTACTATATATACTCGTGTATAAGTCGATCTCATGTATAAGTCGAGTGCAGTTTTGTGACCAACAATTGTGAAATATGCTATGCCTCGTGGATAAGTCGAGGGTAAAACTTGGGGCTATGAAATTCTGTGATATTTATAAGTATATACACACACACACTCATACAAACACACACTTTGCATTACACACACACTCATACAAACAATCTGCATTATACACACACACTCATACAAACACACACTCTGCATTATATATGCACACTCTGTGTGTATATAATGCAGAGTGTGTCTGTATATAATGCAGATTGTGTGTGTGTGTCTGTATGAGTGTGTGTGTATATAACGCAGTGTATGTTTGTATGAGTGTGTGTGTGTGTATTTAATGCAGTGTGTGTGTTTGTATGAGTGTGTGTGTATATAATGTAGAGTGTGTGTTTGTATGACTGTGTGTTTGTGTGTGTGTGTAGGTCTATAGTGAAATAGAAATGTTTTCATCATTTGTGTCCCAGAAGCTTCTGCACAGCAAGGCTTGGTTCAGTGGAGCTAATGGGAGGATTCGACCAGCGCCCAGAGAATCCCAAGTTAGCTCTCAAACACTTTTAGGCAGTTTGATTGCTTACCCTAGGAGAGTACATAGCACTCCTGGCACCATAGCCACTGCTGAGTGTGGTGGTTATGGTATCTGGAGTGTAACTCTAATGCAATACATTCAGATAGTTTAAATGACAGGGTGAAAGGAAAAAAAATAATAATTTTAGTATTTTTTTTTATTACTATTATTATTATTTTTTAATAATTAATTATTATTATTTTTTATTATTTAATTATATTTTCGTCCCCCCTCACTGCTTGTTAGCTAGCCAGCAAGGGGGGAACTCATTCCCTGGTGGTCCAGTGGATGGGCTGTGTAGGAGGGGGGCTGGCAGAGAGCTCTTACTTACCTTCACAGCAGCTCCTGTCAGCTCCCTTCTCTCACCTCCGGTTTGGTCAGCTCCTCTGTCAGCTCCCACTGTAAGTCTCACGAGAGCCGCGAGAGACCGCGAGACTGACAGTGGGAGCTGACAGAGGAGCTGACCGGACCGGAGGTGAGAGAAGGGAGCTGACAGGAGCTGCAGGAGAGGTAAGTACGAGCTCTCTGCCAGCCCCCAGCAAGTCCGCCGGGCTTGTAATGAGCCCGGCGGTCCTGGTCTGTATTATGGCAATGTAAGTTGCCATAATACAGACATTAACTCGAGTATAAGTCGAGTTGGGGTTTTTCAGCTCAAAAAATGTGCTGAAAAACTCGACTTATACTCGAGTATATACGGTAGGTCTTAAATATGACATCTCTAATACTGCAGTAGGGTTCCTTGTCTGAAGTTAATATTTGATTTGATCTGTGAAAGTAGTAGCACAGTGGTAACAATGTGATTTTGTTTCTAAAGGTAAAACAGAAATGTCTGTGTGTTCATTAGATCTATGTGATTCATTAGCTGAAGTTATTATTGCTGTTCACAGTGACCTTTGCATATGAGGTACCAGATAAGGAGGACAATGTCTGTGTCATCTCTGATGTTGAAGGGCTAGATAAAGTCAGTAGCATTTTGCTAGGGCTATGTAGGCCTATTGGATATGCCAGGAAAGTAAACTAGATATCTATAGTTTAGGACCATTGAGGAGAACACCCGAGTTCTGGTGAGGTATTATTTTTATAATGCTCTGTCTCTGCTAGTATCAAGGCTAGCGCTGACCAATAACACCAGGACAGGCAGGTCCGATTAAAGCTGCAAGGCTCACTGAATCTACTATTATGGAATGCCAATGTAATGGAATCCTGATAACACCTATTGAAAAGAAGGGTGGTTACCCAGACTACAGCGATGACATTTTCCCCAGACAAGTGCTCCATGGATTGATTAGTGGGCACCACATATTAAGGGCTAGATAAACACAATTTCATGTATCAATAAAAACGTATGATAGCTTCAGGCATTTGTATCCATTTATGCACACAGTATCAATGCTAACACTATATTGACTTGTTCAGGTTTTTTTTCAATAAATGTCATAGAACAAATTGAACATATAAGCCCTCTACATGGTGTCTCTCTCAGTAACACTGTGATGTGATCTGAAAAATCATACTCATACTCATACTCATGACATTTCATTTAAAGGGACACTCCACTGCCAAGATACAAAAAAAAATAGTATATAGTAGATATACCCCCCCAAAAAAGCATGTGTGCATTAAATTATGGGATCTCTTGTCTGGAACTTTTGTAAGCCCTCCCCTTTTTCCCCAGCCCAGACCTTCGGTGGCTGTCCAATCACAGACTTCTCTATGCAGCTCAATAAGAAGTCTTTGCAGGGCAGGTGTGCTAGGCAATTGTTGCCTCTACAACTAGGAAGTAAATGGATCAGTTGTCTGATTGACAGTCGGAGGTGGAGGGGTTCTATAGAAATCTGCACTTTTTGCTTTTTGTGATTTGTGATATGAGATTAAACATTTTACACACATTATTATACATACTTTCTGTGGCTGTCCAATCACAGACTACCCAATGCAGCTCAATGAGAAGTCTTTGCAGGGCAGATGCTCTGGGCAATTGCTGCCGCTTGAGTTTAGCTTCACTGAGCTAAATAGCTTCCAGCTGATGTTGTAGAGGTTAACACAGTGAGGTAGTTTAAGCATGCGTGGGATAGGCATAAGGCTATCCTAGATATAAGAAACTAATGAGAGTATTAAGAAAATTGGGCAGACTTGATGGGCCGAATGGTTCATATCTGCCGTCACATTCAATGTATCTATGTTTCTATACTTGAAAGCCAGAGTGGTGTAACCAGATTAATTTACAAAAAAGTGTAAATTTCTATTGAAATCCGAACTTTTCTCAAAAGGAAAAAAGAGACACACTCTCCACACATAAAGCTTATCAGCAAGGTAAAGTGCTTTAGGGATCTAAAGTGTCCCTTTATGCACAACAATAAAAATGTGTTTACTATTCTGTTAAGACAAATACAAGTTAATTTTGTATTGGAGAGACTTTAAAAAGTGCCATTTTCCATGAAAACTCAGTGAGTATTCATTAAATGCTTGACTGTGATTTGTTCCATGCACCTTTGATGTTTTTTTCTAATGTGAATAATGTGGATTGCTCAGATGTTGTCTATAGAATTTTCTCAGTATCAAAAGGTAGGAAAAGTTGAGTAAAGACCAACACAATCTGTTATAGCTCAGAGTTGTAGGAAAATGTGAGGATTTCCTGGAGTACCAGTTTCTTATACAGCTAGTAAGTGTGTCAAGGCTTACTAATTCTCATTGTCACATTTTCAGTACCTCTGTCCTACCCTATGCAGCCTTGGTCTTTGCCCCTGTATTTGTCAGACAAGCCACAGTGCCGTAATGTGGCATGAGTCAACATGGGTCAACAAAGCAGCTACAGGTGCCCAACAAATGTGCAATAAGCCCAGTGTGTAAAACGTACTCAATTATGAAGCAACCCTCTTCAGATCTGAGCCAAAGATCTGGCAGACAAAGAAATGTCACGTAAAAAGTGGCCCTGCGTCCATACCTTGCCCCAGATTACAAGGAAAGAGCAATATATAATCAGCAAGTCTGTCATTTTTTCACAAACCAAAACTTCTCTCTCTCTCTCTCTCTCTCTCTCTCTCTCTCTCTCTCTCTTTATTTAAAAATACATTTTGAACATCTACAGCACAGCAAGTAGAAAGAAACAACTCTATCTTAGCCAGAACATATCCATTTAGTGAATCTGCAATATTTGTTTACTTAACCTTCTCGCTACCCATATGACCCATGCTTTTCCTAGCTCCCAAAGGCATTGCAGGACATCCTGGCACCAAAAGGGTTCATATGAAACTTTCCTCTCTGTAAAGATTTTATATTCTTATTCCCACCCCACAAGCACTCTCTATTCATCCAGACATTGGTCTTTCCATTGCAAAACTGGCATTCCAACACTTCCTTTCCTGCATTAATTTGAGACTAAGCATAAATACAGAGGCTTCGCTATAAATGAAACCATTTTAGCGCAGAGTCTCTGCCAAAATAAGACATACAGTTCTCTTTCTATTCTAAATCTGAATATTGTGTTGTGCAAATGCTCCAGCCACTTTAACCTATGCATTCCTTCGCTCTGCAGCACAAGCAGGCACAGTTTAATTCACCGTATTGACATCTTCATCCACAGAGTTCAGTATAATAATTACTGTGTCAAGTTAAAGCAGACAGGGCAAGCTAGAGCAATGCCTTTTTGGATGCTTCATTCCCCATCTGTAATATTTTTTCCATTGAATCAACCTAAATATTAGAGTCTTTTTTTCCAAACAGGGCAAACTGTTGGCATGTGGTTTTCTGCTGTGTTGGCATAAATTACCAAAGCAAGTGTCTCATTCTAAGTAAAGTAGTTTAGGCTGACGGTGCAGGGAGTCTCTGCTCTGTTGGTAAGCTGTAAAATATATATAAAGTTAACAGATGTATTTATTTTTTTATTAGTGTAACAGTTCTCATTTGTTTTTTTTTTAAGAAAACAACAAAACAAAACTTTTATATGTTTTTCTTTATTTTATTTAGGATATATACTATTAGCAAGTATGTGTTCATTTTCACACTGTTTTAGTATAACTATCCCCCTCCATATTAAAACATCACTGCACTATATGCTCACTGTGTGTATAAGGGTGGATAGTTGCAGCCAATGTACGAAGTGATCTGGCTAAAGGCATAGATATCAATCAGGGGACAGCACCACACAACAATCAACAAGGAGGACAGTTAAACAGCACTGGAAGGATGGAGATGGCCAGTTAGGCTGAGCTGGCCGTTCAAATCATTTGGAGGTTAAAAGCTTGATTTGGGTTTTTTCGAGTCGGGAGTAATTCTGATGATGTTATACACTGATGCTGACAATTTGGACTGCAGCTCCAAGCTGCAATGGACAACAGAAATCTGGAGAGATGCATTATGGGAAATGCACAATATGGCTGCAAGTTGATATAACTTGAATTCAATAGTTTATTAGTAGTAATCGGTATCTATATAAAAACATATATATATTGATTTATCATACTAGGTCATTATTAAAAACAGGAGGAGAATATATGTCATAAACATCGGCCTATTTCCTGTAGTCACTTACAGCATGTAGACCAGTTGAAGACTTTGCTCTAAGCCACACATGTAGTCCATAATTATTATGACTATGTAAATTTGAATTACTTCTCTCATTGGGCTCATTCAAATTTTCAACTCCAGGCCAATTAAGTCCTAAATCCAGCACTGCTAAGGCTCCATCACAGTAACATATGCAGCATGGGGATAGTCAGGAAATAAACTTGGAATGCTTGGTTTAAGTGTTAAAAGTAGTCAGTTCAATTACAACTGTTATTATTATTATTATTATTACTGGTATTTATATAGTACCAGCATATTCCGTAGCGCTTTACAATATTATCAAAGGGGGAGATTTAACATTAAATGAGACAATTACAAAAACTTACAGGAACGATAGGTTGAAGAGGGCCATGCTCAAACGAGCTTACAGTCTATAGGAGGTGGGGCGTAAATCCCAGCGGGACAGGAGGTAGTAAACTATTGAGTTTATTAATTAAACACAGAAATACTGAAACCAAAAATGCTAAATCTCTCTATTTCAGTTAAAGTCATAGCTTGGCTATTTTATTATGACTTGTGAAATTTGTGAAATTTAAAATGTTCTGTTCACTGCATTTTGTTTTCAATGATAAATTCCTTTGCTGTTTTGTAACGTACCTCTATAAATTATAAAATAGGCTGCGACTGAGAGCACAGGGATATATTGCATCAATATTTATATATTGCCTGGCCTTTATTCTTTCTAAAGCCTCTGTGTTACATAAAAAGGGCTTGCATTTTAATGTTTCCCCAAAATATCTAAAAATATATAACTCACATTTTACTGACTAAATCAAAGCTACTGTTCATAAAATAAGCTTCTCTTCTTTTTAATAGTGGCATTTCTATATCGCCAACTTATGCTGCAGCGCTTCCTGACTTTTAAATGTTGAATATTATTTCACACATTCAACCTTTGTTATGATGACCTCTGACCTTTGACATGACCTTTCACATATCCCTACAATGGTATATTCAACTTAGGAAAGCATTCACCAGCCATCAAAGTGTAATGGGAGCGTGTAACATTCCCTAACTATTCTCTATAAAGACCTTTACAAGTCAATCCACTTGACCCACCTCTAGTTATTTCATGACCCAACTGACAGTAATAAGAGATAAAATGGATCATTAAACAGTAAATTGTAATGAGCTAGCAACTGACCCAGCCAACAGGTCTACAAATTCCAGATCGACTATGCTGTAATTTAGTTTTCAATGTTGGTGAATAACTATTAACAAATCATTATTTGGCAAAAAAGTTTCCTTATAATCTTTGATATGTTGAACATATGTTGCCTTCAATTTATTTAGATTTCTTTTAATTATAAAAAATAACAGTAAATTAAAACTATAAAAAAATAAATAATGAAAAAGTGATATAAGGAAGGTTGCTTTACTGACCTATGCTGTTTTTGGTTTACACAGTCAGCAGTGTGCCTTGTGGTTAACATATACCCAACCGTGCATTATGTGTGAGTTGGCAACAGACATGTTTAATTGTAGAATGCAACAACAGCAGCAATGCACATTTATTCTAACCTGATAGTCTAAATTTTGTATCTCGTCATAGCAAAATGTTTGGTGAACAAGCCGTTAAGTGTAAAATCATTCACTTCAAGATGCATTTTTTGAACATATTACATTATCCTTTTTTTTTTAATTCTTTATTTTGGCGTGCATAGTGATGACAAACATGCCGGCACTGCCACAACAGTAGGTACCAGCCATTAATCGACATAGGTTACATCTGCACATTTTTTGTTATAAGTTTCATGCTTGGTTCAGGGTTAAATGGCAGCTATGTCAGTATAACAGGCAACATAAAACGTTGAAGATCAGAATGTAGACTGACATTAAGGTTAAGTAATAAGATAATACAAGTACTTGCTTAACAGGTTAGCATTAAGTGTTAAGGTTAACAAGAGTGAGTAACTTGGTAGTCGGTGGTGTGAGGGCGTAGACTTTCAAGCTAGATCAGCTGACTATATGCGTGGTATTATCTTATTCTGTAGCATTACATTGCGTGGTATTTCTGTAGAGACATTGCTTGTAGATAGTGTAGGTATCAGGCTATGCTTCTCTAGTTAGTTGTGCTAGAAATTCCATGCTATATAGTATATATGACATCTATATGTATATTTAGAGTTACAGTATGCATAACTAACTGGCTCTGAAAATGACAATGATACCTCGACTGTGCTATATATATCAACAACAGTATTAGTAGGTCTAACGGCAGTAGATGTGTACATTCTAGACTACAGTGGTGGCTATTGTGGCTTAGCACGCATAGAGTTGAGTGCCCTAATATATTGTATTGACCCCTGGGGTCGAGCCAACTGCATTTAGGGTAGGTAGATAATGCTCGCAGGAGGCATTTAAAATAATAGGAGATGATTAAGCAAAGGCAAAGGCTTAACTAATAAACTAAATAATGAGCTGAATTACTAAACAAAATAAGAAGAATAGTGTGCAGGGTCTGCAACAAAAGAGGGGAGATATTAGTAAGGATTGTCCTGCACATAATGTATAGCCAGTAAGTGTGACACCCAGTGGCTGTTGCTGAACAATGAAACTCAGAGAGTTTACCCGATACCCATGCTTGCAACTGGCATCTCATAATGAGCCTGAGTCCCAACAGCTTTTTGTGTCCCTCTCCACTGATCCCAGGCTGCATTAGGGGCCAGTTTACAGTTCCCATTGCTTCTGCTCATTGTGTCACCATAAGCTGTATCTCGGTTGTCTGTGTTCCCAGAGTGGCAGCGTCGGTACATTCTCCGTGGATGTGGGAGTTGCTGTGTGGTTATACGTCTCGAGGCCCTCAGGTTAGGAGTACTGCAACGGGTTCCGGGCAGCTTAGGTCGCAGATATGCTATGAATGTCCGGTCTTGTTTGTTCCAGCACTTTGGTGTGGGTTTGCTTTGATGCTTTGGAACTTTTGGGTCAGGCCCGAGGCCCTTAGCTGCGGGGGGTGAGTGGTTGCGTCGGGCTGCATTCCAGGGCACCCGCGGGTGTCTCCACTGGCGCTGATGGCTTGGGTAGATTGCACTCCCTGTCGCTCTAATGCTGGGTCGAACTTTTTTGGGAGCTGTATCTGCTTGGGTCTCCACCTGCCGTGCTCCGTCCTTGCATTGTTTGTCGCTCTCCCCTCTGGTGGCGTATCGTTCCTTGTGTGGCCTGGGTTCAGCACCGACCCGTATTGGTGGTAGGGTCTTTTGTTTCTGCTCCAAGCGTGTCCAAAACTGCCTGCAAATGGCCTCGAACCTGGCGCTGAAGTCTGCTGCCCAGTCACTGGGGTTTTGGCGGTCTGAGTAAATAACGCCACTGTCGGCCATTTTGATTATGCCTTGTGTTCCCCGCTTGCCTGCCGCTCTTCCAGGGGTATTTTGTAGCTGGGTGGTCTCCGACAAGTTGTATGGACCGGGATGACCCCCACCGGTCCTGGGGGGGGGGGAAGGTGCTTTGCTGGGGTCCCAGATGCTTTCGTGCTCGGGGAGCGGCCGTCTCTCCGTTGCACAGTGTCTGATAGGCCGCAAGCCTCGGCGTGTCTGCTAGGCTGAGTTGAGGGTCGAGCGAGGTACCATTTGGTTCGGTAGCCTCTCCCGGTAACAATTGTAGCGGTTTGCAGCCTGTGGGACTCGATGGCTGGGCAGGGTGCCCCGGTTTTTGTTCCCAGACGTGGGAGCTCTTACCCAGCACGTCTGGGCTGCTTGGTTGCTTGGCTCCGCCCCCTACATTATCCTTTTTAATGCACTCTTTAATGTAAAACAGTTTATTTGAATATCCTATTTCATAAATGTAGAACTTTTTAAAGGATGTTTTGTTTTCAAATGAATTGTGTTTTACTTCTCTTAGCCTACCATAAAAACAACATAATGTTATTTTATGGCCTTGATTCTTTAAAGTTCAGACAACCATTGTACAGCGCTACAGAATCTGATGGTGCTATATAAATAATAAAATAAATAATAATGATGAGTTAGTTCATAAGTTAGGTGGCGCACAGTCACAAATTGTGTCATATTGAAGAAAGGATATTAGTTAAACAATGTTTTCAGTGATACAAGTACTTAGGATTTAAGGGACTATTCTTCAGTTGAATGGGCTGAAGAGATTTAAGGACGCACTTTAGGCTAGGTGACAACCTCAGCAAATTTATTAAAGACATTTTTACTGTTATCAGAGGATTGTAGGCCACAGTGTATTTAAAGTAGCGTTGCAATATCAATTTGCGACAGTATCCCTAATAAATCCACATTGTGACCAAACTATTTGAGAGTGAGATTTACTATCCATTTTTAATATGAAATGTAAAAATATAAAAAGTTATTCACTTGTTAAGAATTCAAAATTAATTTAAGGCGAATTGCAATTTTTTTAATGCCAAAATAATTGAATTAGAAAAAAATCATCTACCGTATTTTTCAAATTTGAAATCCACTTAGAATCTAGTTTAAATTGCTGACAATTCACAATTTAGTGAATCACCCTGAAAGTGTGTCTCTAGGAGTAAGTCACCAGAAACTGGTGTTCCTCTAGTGCAGGAGTAGGCAACATTTGGCACTTCAGATGTTATGGACTACATCTCCCATAATGCTATATGTACTATGTGACAATCAAAAGTGCAAAACAGTGAATAAATGAAAAAGGAAATAAAAACAACTTCCCTGCACAATAACCATAATGATGGCAAAGCATCAGGGGAGATGTAGTCACAGCATCTGCAGTACTGAAGGTTGCCTATCCCTGCTCTAGTGTATTTCATTTCAACTAGGGAATGTTTGAAATATCTCTGCCAATCTGTTGAATCCCATTTAACTATTCTGGAAGAAACAGTGTGCATGTCTCTCACACACCTCCCAACATGTCAAATGGACAAATAGGGCCACTTTCACTTTAATGGTGGGGCCAGAGGAAGAGCTGTTCTGAGTAATATTAAGTGAGTTACTAATAAGAATTGATGCAACTAAAATGTAATTTAGAACAAATGTATTCTAGTTTAAAGACACATTACTGTGAGTATTATTGCTGTGGTGCTCCATTATACACTCATACACACCATCAATATGGAGCTGCTAGTAAAGAGGGACATTATGGTAGAAATGAGGGAGAGAGGTATGTGGACCAAAGTAGGGAATGTCCCTTTAATATAGGGACACTTGGGGTATGAGGTATGCTCCCATTGATTTCTACGGCAAACACTTAGCATGTGTATTAGCTGTGGGGTCAGTGCTGTGGGAATGAATGGAAGCTGTCTGCTGTGTAGCGACAATGGCCTCCGCTGAGCTAAATACAAATTGGTGACAACTGCACTGCACAGCAAAAGTGGCTACTAATTTGAGGTGACACCATATTCTAGCCATTAACTGGTGAAATTAGTGTTTCTTGTGTCCACAAATGCCTCTTACCAAATGGCTAATGAGGAACACTTGTGGTTTAGAGGGTGTGGCCACAGGTAAGATGAAGGGGTGTGGCTTTTATGGGAATGATTGGGTGACGTTATGAGCAACAAGTAGCCATTTATGTCATTGGATAATACATTCAAAACAAGAACAAAAAAAGTTATGGAAACACAGTAAATGCCAAATATACTTGTAGTTTAAAAGTATTGGCACAGTTTTACTGCAGAACACTCTTATAAGCCCACTCATACTAAATACTCTTAGCTATTACAACAGAGGGACTCTAACCTCTCCAGAGGGATAGAGGGACATTGGCCAAAAAAGAGGACTGTCCCTATTAAATAAGGAGTCATGGGAGGAAGATCAACACTTGTTGTTGTGGTAAAAGGCAAGAGGGACTGGCATTATCAAACAACGCATATTTTACCTCCTTTCATCATCTGTAAAAATGATTAATGCTTTATTAGATATGTTTTAGTAGTTCACTGTATGGATCGCAGCAATATATAAGGGTAAACATTTTTTTGCATCAATTCACACTGTTGTTTAACATGAACTCTTCTGACAAAACTTTATGTTGTGGAATGGTGCCATCTTACTGAATTTATTGATGTGGAACTCGGTGGTGGTACAAAAACAATAAAGGTAGTCTGTCATTATGCCCCAGCTCTGTAAAATGAAGCACAATAGTGGGACCATTTAAGGTTATGTTGAGCTATGTGTATTTTGTGAATCAGTATTTTATGAATCATCAGTGTAAAATGAGTCATCAATCTATAATGCCACCTTGTTCTAAATTACTTCCAAAAGTTATTTCCCCTCAAAAAAGTTTGAGACGCATTTAGAATAATTACATACTGTGAAATGAGTAATACTCAATATTAAGCGTGGAAATAAACTGTTTATTAATGGTACTATTTAAGAACGCCTCCCTTTTAAAGAGTTTGGGATGCCATTTCTGATTCTTTTATTGCAAGAAATTTGAACGCCAATAAAAGACCCTATTTCAGGGGTAGGCAATCGTCCATATTCCAAATGGTGTGGGAGACATGACATTAACCAAACAATTGCTTATTTAATTTAACATGCTGAGTGACAGCGATCCCTTATTCTCTCAGAAAACAAAAAAAATAAAACCAAAGTATATTAGGTAACAGGGACCTATTCAGCAATCTGACAAATGACAGGCAAAATGTTTGAAATAAAAAGCAGGCAGCAAAAACCATCTCACAGTAGATTTTTTTTTTCCTTTTTGCCAGTCAGTTGTCAATTCTTCACAACTCAATGTTGAGCAAATAGACCCACCCACAGGTAAATGAAACACTCTTGTTTTGAGAGTAATTTAGGTCTATAATGACTGCAACTCTTTATAGTATATTGACTATACTCCCCACCATAAGGATTCCTCTCAATTACCAACAAACTAAGGGGCAGGAGCTAAATACTACATGCAGAAATAATTTTACAGCAATTAAACTTTGTTTTAATATTCTATATTACAAATTGAATTATTTATTTAATTCACTGTTATTAAACATTTATACATCACGGTTAGTCTTGTTTATTACTAACGTATCAGCATAACAAAGTTAATGGAAAAGATAAGGAATGGAACTTTATTTACATCACAACATTATTCAACTCCTAAATACATATATTTTACTGGGTAGGAAATCTGAGGAGTACTGACTGTATACAGAGAGGAAAGTCATGCCTTCTGCCTGTCATTCACACACAGACTGCCCTGTTTTGACTTTCACAAGTAGTCAGTGATTTCTTTAAAGTAAACCTTCAAGTTTCCGTTGCTGCAATGAACCTATTTTCCCTCCTAACGGTCACATTTCTGACTGATTTTCTCTTAATTTTCTCTCTCCTGCCCTTTCGCCCATTAAAACAAACTTTACTTTTTTTGGCCTTTCTATGGGCCCTCAGTAGCTGACTCCTGGCAGACGCTATGTGGCCCAGAGTGGTAGATGAACACAGCTTTTGTTTCTGGTGAAATTTTGGACCATCACAGACAGAGCCTGGTTTGTTTAGGAGGGAGGAGGGTGGGGGGAGGATATGTTGTAGGGTGTAGGCAGGCGTCATCTTGTGGTAGGAGAAAAAAAAAAGGTAGGCCCTTAACACAGCAAAACGTAACACAGAGAGTGGGGGCGGGTGGGAGGGTTGGAGAGCTAAATTCAAATAAGTACCTTTTTTTCAAATTCAAGGATTCCTTTTCACTGAATGGTGTGTCAGTGTTGCAGTAAATCATCAAATGGAAATGTAAAAGTAAGGAGTTATAAGAGTGAATACAAGTGACACGGATTATTTGAGAAAAACAATAATATAAAAGTGCTACATTTTAAAAACGGAACAATAATCAATAGATTGCTACAGCTGATGTAACTTTGGGAAACATTCCTTGTTATTCATGCCCCATATTGCATAGGCCTGATTCCCAGTAGTGAGATGGAAGTTGTAGTCCACAGCCACTTGGATTGTTATAAATTGTCTGTAAACGATGCATTTCATGTAATTTCATTTGTTTGTATTATTTTGGTTTCCACCAGACTGGATAAATTGTATCTTTTCGTGTTTTACATAGAAAGTGTTAAAGATAATTTGTACGGTCATTATTATTATTATTGTATTATTCATATAGCGCCAGCAAGTTCTGTAGCGCCGTACAATGGTACATACAAAAACGTAAAAAAAAAGTGAGAATTATATAGCACAAGTCCCAGTTTGCTGTTGAAAAGTGAACAAATAAATCAAGAAAATAGTATGGGAATGGATATGCATGAAACAATGTCTTGCTGATGATTGAAGGAGTACTAGTCTATGGTAAAGTCTGAATGAGGATAATGAGAATAATAGCCATATGGTTTAATAATCTTCAGAATTGTCCACTACAGTGGTTTTGGAAGATAGTGTCCATCCCTGCATTCCTCGGATCTGCCATGTGACCATTTTGCCACTGAAAATAGTTGAAGCTAGTTTTAAAATTTACAATTTAGCATCTTAGTCTAATAATATGTTAATTACTGAGCCTTGCATTGCCATTGACACCTTCATGACAAAGAGTTAAGAATATCCAACAACATCAGGACTGTCCATCGCAAGCCATCCACCATGAAGTTGTTTAAGACTCAAGTTCCCAAAGTTCAATATTTAAGTATTTAGATATCAACAGGAAAAAAGGGTCATCATTTTACATAGAGGGGATTTACATAACTGCATAGGAACTACTGTGGAATGCAACTCCCATCCACCACATCCAGCCAAGGAGTGGCTGAGATTGATGGGATAGGGCCAATCCCTGTTTTATGAGCTTTAACTTTAATTTGCCTTGGCACATGCTTTTTTTTATTGGGACTGTACAAATCGAGGAAACATTCAGTATTTATTTTCTTAATCCTGCTCTATTTCTGTATCTTCTTAAAATAAACCAGTTCCCTACTTTCCATATTAAATGACCCCGTTGGACAGCATAACTCTCAAAATATATTTGTGTCATTACGGGAAATCCAAGCTAATGGTACAGAGGAAGAAAATGGAAATTTTGACAGGCAGTCCTGGTTTTAAGTATGATAGCAGCTTTCCTCAATCTATTTTCCTTGCTCACCCCTCCCAAATCTACACACCTATTTTTCAATAAAAACCTTCCTGTAAGGCAGCCAATGGTACAACAGAGCAAGGTCTATTTTCACATTATCTACCCAATTTAATTTTATTCCGTTAGTAGAAATGTAGCAGACAGTTTTTCCTATATCCAAGGGGTGTATTCGCTAACCCGCCAAAAACTAAATTGCTAAATGTAGGCTATAATAGTCCAGATATGACGATAGTCAAGTTGGAGAGTTTTTGCAAATCAGCACTCTTTTGCTAATTTTTGCAAACTGAATTTTGTTGTGCTACACTGCACAGTTTAGTGAATAACCCCCTAATGGGTTATATTATTGGGATTCAAAATGTAGGTAATAGTAGTCAAACTTGAAAAAAGACTAGTCAGCTAAGTGTACTATTTAGCTATTTTGACCGAAAATTTTAAATTAATATTTGTTTTACATTAAATATCCCTGTAATATCACAGTGTGGGTGGGGTTTGTAAAACATATTGAGCCTAAATTTTAAGATTCGGATTTAAATTTGCTACAGTTCGACGTTTAGTGAATAAGCCTGTCAGAGTTTGATCTCCTGGACAAATGTATACTTTTAATGTTTAAATATATTTTATATTCACTTTTCTGTAAGATTTAATGGACAGTAAATGTGCTAAGACATAAAGTATTTAAACATATAATTCACAAAGCCCACAGAATAATATAGGATTGGCAGACATTTCCCACACAGAACTTTAATAATAACAGGCACTTAAATATCAAAAATGTTAGCTGCTTCAATAAAAAAGGCACGGTTCACCTTAACCTCTTTAGAGAATCTGATCTATATACTATGAACATACGCCAAATGTGGCCGGCTGTATCTCTGTATAGCCAATCACAGTGTCTGGCTGGCGAGAATACTCAAGTACAGCAAAAAAGGCCACATGGATAATGGGAACTCTTAGGGTTTAGAAAAATAAATAGAAAATCTAAAAACTTTAAATGACAAGTAATATTGCTTAGCTACTGATGAACAATAAGAATAACAATAGCAAAATATAATAATTATTTTTTTCTTATGTGCTTTATTGTTCCGGTCAAGTATGTTCTGTTAATAGTCTGTCTATCTTACACATCCAACTGGCAATTCCTTAAAATTAAACTAGGGACCCGGCATCCCAGAGCAAGCCTCTACATCATTGCAGGCTATAAAACTACTTTGACAGAGTCCCAGTGATTTAGGAGAAGATGCAAGTGTTAGGGAACTCTGTCCAATAGCTGTGCTTGTAGATTTTGGCAGGCTATACTAGACTCTCCATCTCCAAGGGAGATCCGCTACAACTTAACAGTAGCTACATTTGTTGAAACTCACATCAGCAATCAGTCACTATAACTGTATTCATAACTATGTAGATTTAGGAGTAAAAACAGAAATAGAAACAGGGAAAAAAAAATAATAATAATAATATATATATATATATATATATATATATATATATATATATATATATATACAAATTACCATACCTAACATAAAATACAAATTGTATACATGTAAATGTGTGTGTATATACACAGATCAAAAGGCTGACAGAAATAAATATTGAATGCATAGACAGACACAGAGCCACAGAGATAGACACATAGATGATTAGATAGATAGATAGGTAGGTAGATAGATAGATAGATAGATAGGTAGACAGATAGATAAATAGATTGTAGATATATAGATGGATATATAGATAATAGATAGATAGGTAGATAGATAGATAGATAGATAGATAGATAGATTGTAGATATATGGATAGGTAGGTAGATAGATAGATCGATCGATAGATAGATAGATAGATAGATTGTAGATATATAGATAGGTAGGTAGAAAGATAGATGTACCAATAATTCCAATAATTGTTTTTTGCAGAATTCATGGTGGCAAATTACAAAAATGAATTATGACTAAACATGCTTAATTTACCTTAACAATTCAGTGCAGTATTTCAATAATCTATTTCCCATACACCTGGTAGAAAACCTTTAAGTTTTTGTCGTTCTGGCTCACTTGTTTGGTTGATAAAAGGCAGATTTGCAGAACTATTCTTTAATGATGTCTTCTTCACAGTCTCCAGATGTGATTTTTTTTTTTTTTAATATGTATATTTTTCTCTCCAGCCCTCTACCTTTAGTAGAAAGCAAAATCCCTTTTTAAATGGTGAGTGTGTCAGGTCCTTTGCAGGCAGAGGCAGCAGCAGGAGCAGCAACAGGCTGTAGTGTATTGTAAGTGAGTTTGGAGAAAAGACTTTTTTTTCACAATCAGACCAAGTTTAGCAAGGCACAGGCTTCCAAACTCCTCCTGTTAACTTCTTTCCTCCTGGAAATACCCAGTGATTTCTAAGTGTGCTGGATCCTCCTGCAAAGGTAGGCAGAGGTCCAGGGGTAACAGACTGGTGGTAAAAGGGGTGGAGGAGAAATGGGAGGGTTTTAGGAAGCTGGGGGTAATTCCTTCCTCCTGGGGTGTCCCATCATTAGGAAGGGTGCATATAAAACAAATCGCATCCATAAATTCACAGGGAATGTTACAAACCTTGAGAACTTAGCTGATAAAAGGACTCAGGAGAGCGGAGGCCTGTGTTAGTTTTCTAGGAATGAGTTAATTGAATGACACAGGACATTTACATGGTACATGCAATGCCAGGAAGAAAGTCTGCATAGAGGTGTTAAATCTTTGCCTCAGTATAGTCATACCCTGTACTGAAGAAAGTTACTTAGATTACTAACTATACATAAAAAATTATATAGTTAGAAACAGCTTAATTTATACATTATATGTGTAATTTATTCTGGTGAATCTCAATTGATACATTAAAATAATATAGGGTCAGTGCTACATATTTTCATTTGTGTGTTGGTGCGTGTGTGCATGTCTAATACCCATATTATCCAGCCTCTAGCATATATCTAATACATTAAGCTTAACATTCTTTTTGAATGTATAATGTATATCTAATGATAGGGTTCTCTAAACGCAGTTAAGATCACATTATGTTTTAATTTAATGGCATATCCGTTCATGCTTTATACGATATTAACTAGTTAATTAGAATTATACACTTCATGTTCAGGTACGCTAATGAATGGCTACATGATTTCAAACCCATAAATTGGAGTAACTGAATTAAAGTTAAAAAAAAAGATACATCAGAGAATGCTAAAGAAGGAAACACAATTATATGCAATTTGTAATTGGAACAAAGGGTACATTAATTGGACATTCAAAAGATGCCATGATACATTGCATTTTATTGTGTGTGAAAGAAAGCACATCTAAGTGCTCATGTTAAGGTGCATAATAAATATATATAGAGAGGGAGAGGGTGAGCGAGAGAGAGTTAGATGGATAGATAGATAGATAGATAGATCTGCATACGTTTTATTTGTATACAAACACATGAAACAAACATGTTTCTAGGATATGTGTTAAATATATATGAAAGTTTTGGATTTGCCTTTCAGTATTATTATTATTATTGCCATTTATATAGCGGCAACAGATTTCGTAGCGCTTTATAATTCTTACTACATCTAAATAAGGACTGACACGTCAGCCATATGTTTTAGCAAAGTAGAGAAATTGAACTGTAGAAGCAGACGTAAAATGAACATATTTTCAAAATAAGCAATTGTGGTAAAATGTGTTTTGATGTAGTCAAAATTCTGAAACCATAGCCATTTCTAAGCATACAACAAAGGGGATAATTGTTGTTTTTTTTAAAGTCAAAGTTATTGGTCAAGTGTTTCTGGATGACTTGTTGGCTGGTGTAAGAATGAAATAGGAACTTGGTGTAAATGTCATTGTTTTTTTTTGTTTTTTTAATAAATAGCAGTTCTAGGTCAGATTGCTAAATGATGATCAAGTGGTTTCCATGGAGATTGCAGCATTCCATTGTGTGTAGGTCCTATTAGCTGAGTAATGTAACACATAAGTTACAAAACTATGTTTATTTACAAGTGCTCATTGCATTTACATCATACCTATACTTAAAGTAAAATAAAGCATAATCTACAAGGAAATAAAAATACAATATGACAAATTACCTCCCTAACTAAACTCACTCGGGCTGACTTAGATCAGGTAGCAAAAAGCATGGAAAAAGCATGCAAAAGGTGAGGACTCATTTTTTTGAGAGAATAATTGTATATACACTGATCAACCACAGCATTAAAATGACTGATGTGAAGTGAATAACATTGATTATATTATTACAATGACACCTGTCAAAGGGTGGAATATGTTAGACAGCAACTGAACAGTCCGTTCTTGAATTGAAGCAGGAAAAATGGGCAAGCGAAAAGATCTGAGTGACTTTGACAAGGGCCAAATAGTGATGGCTAGACCACTGGGTCAGAGCATCTTGAAAACCTCAAGTCTTGTGGGGTGTTCCCAGTATGCAGTGGTTAGTACCTACCAAACGTATTGCAAGGAAGGACAACTGGTGAATTGGTGTCAGGGACATGGGCACCCAATGCTCATTGATACACGTGGGGAGCGAAGGCTAGCACGTCTGGTATGATCACACAGGAGACCTTCCGTAGCTCAAATTGCTGAAAAACATAATGCTGGCCATGATAGAAAGGTGCTAGAACACACAGTGCATTACAGTTAGCTGCATATTAGCCTTCAGTGAAGATGTGGGAGTCAGGACAATGGAACAATGGAAGAAGTTTGCCTGGTCTGATGAATCACGTTTTCTTTTAAATCATGTGGATGGCTGGTTGAATATGTGTCATTTACCTGGGGAAGAAATGACAGCAGGATGCACAATGGGGAGAATGCATGTCGGCAGGGGCAATGTTCTGCAATGAAACCTTGGCAATTAAACGTACCATCAACCTAGAGAATGTTGCAGACCACGTACATCCTTTCATGGCTATCAGAGCTGTTTTAGCAGAACAAGGGAGGCCTACACTATATTAGGGAGGTAGTTCAAATGTTGTGGCAGATAAACAAAAATCTTTGTTCAAAGCAAAGCTCAACATGTTTTTTTGTGGTTTATCATGACAAAAGGCACTTATTTTTTATAACCACAAAGGAATACAAATAGCATTGTGAATGTTATCAGATCTGCATTGGCTTGGCTGTGTCTGATCTCTCTTTCTTAGACCTGGTCTGCCCTATCATAGTCAATACTGGTGGTAATTTGCCCTATTTAAATAGTACCCTGTGTAACTTTTGTCTATGACTGATCTCCAACATATTCTAATTACAAAACGATTGCTATATCTTTAATTTTTTTTTATAAATATTTAAGTAAAGAAAAGTCCGGACATCTATCTATCTATCTATCTATCTATCTATCTATCTGTCTGTCTGTCTGTCTGTCTGTCTGTCTGTCTGTCTGTCTGTCTGTCTGTCTGTCTGTCTGTCTGTCTGTCTGTCTGTCTGTCTGTCTGTCTATCTCTATGTTTGCCTCTCTTACCCTGTCTGTCAAAGATGTGTTATAATAAAAACTGCTGCATTAAAGATTTGCTAGGAAACAGTTAAAAGTGACTATTTAAATTATATAAAAACAAGCACACAGAAACAAAAAGTGTGAAAAGGTAAGTAATCATTAAAATGGAAAAATCAGTGAATGTTCTGCAATGACACCAGTGCCCTAATTTACAACTTGAGAAATAAATAATAAAGTAGAAGCAGATGTAATTGGGCTAAATCAGGAAATATTTTAGTCTGGAGCAGGACCCGGGGTATGTAATGTGACTATGAAAAAAGAGAAAAAAAAGTACATGAAATGGCAGGAAAAACAGCATGTGGGACAAAAAAAAAAAATGAAAACTAGGAAGCTAACTAGTAAGATACCTTCCTCATAAAGTCTTATTTTATTAGTTTGTCATGAAGTCTTTTTTAGTTACTCCAACTTGTAGTGTGATTAAAATCCAAATTGCTAAATAAAGCTAAAATAGCTGATCTGGAAAAATTCTCCAATTCAGCTGTAGCCACAACTTGGCTATTTTGAATGTTCAGTGTTCCTCTATCTACTCCTCTTTAGGTTAAAAATGATCACAGGTCCATTGGACCCCTATTAACTAGGATAACTCTGTTTAACAGTACTGTCTATCTCCTAAGTTATGTTAACTGGGTGAAAAAGTAAGAAAATATGGACCATATCTACCAGAAGGGAAGTGGTCGGATGTAGCTATTCACATTACTTCCATCATTCCATCAATTCAAAGAATGGGATGGGCTCCTATAGAAGATTATTTGGATCAATTAGCAGGCAGATTTTAATATTTTCAGAGGATGTTTAATGGATTGAATGAGAACTTTAGAACTATGCCTCTGACCTTGGATTGTTATTGAATAATCCTACAGGACTTTGAGTACCATAAACACAAACTGATCTTCATGTTTGTGGATTGGAATAGCTCATACGGTCATACCCATTCCTAGAAATTGGATATATAACTAGACAACAGCAAAGCATTAAAAAAAAGACATAATTACTAGTTTATTGAGCTTAAAGGCTCAGCTCGTTAAGTATGGTATTCGGTTATGGTATTAGTGATTGTAACATAGTTTACTAAATACACTATGTACAAACTGCTAGTAAATATCTAAATAAATATTGTTTTAACTTAACAAGCCAACCAGTACTAGTTTGGGACATTAAAATCTAGGTTGACACGGGAGAGACCTGTATCATGGTTTCATTCTGCTATGAAAACAGGGACATTCTGCACGGACAATCTATTTTGTATGACGATACAATCTTTGTTGTTCTGTTTACCCAACAAAAAACACAGAAGTCAGAAAAAATGAATACAGGAATGAGTGTTTAGTAAATAAACACCCATGGTATAACAAGATTATACCATCAAGTCAAAATCTCTGTAACCATATATGTTCTTGGGCAAACCAGAGTAGTCATATGTCATAAGGAATTTAACTAAAAACTAAAAATACCTCGACACAGAAGTATCCTTGAAGGAAAGGAAGAGCGAAATATATACACATTAGGACTGACTGTGTTTTATATAACATAATATGTGTAACTTTTAAGACAGGACATCACTACGCCATCTTCATTCTAATGGACCAAGACTCTAAGCTGATCTTTCTGTAATGTATCATGATGACGTGTATTTCATTGAAATAAACTTTTTAATAAATGTTTGAGTTCAGTTAAACCTTTCTGTATATAAATGGATATTCAGATACTGCTATGCAACATTTCCTTATCTTGTACACCAGGGCAGGTTTCCCACAATACTCCAACCACACCCATTGCTTAAAACAACATAACAAATAAATATTGCTTCCTAAGTACCCATCCAAAATATTTGTACAGAGCACATGAGGATTCAGCTGCACAGAATTGATGCCGTGCTTGTGGAGTGGCCAAGTCAATATTAAGTCAAATGTGTGTTCCTTTATTTGTATGGTGTGTCTCTTTGTATGAATGCAGATGGAGTGTGTGTAGTGCATCTGAATGTACAAACGTATATTTGAGTGTTCCAAGTGTGTGTAATTTTTTGAACTTCCTGATCCCCACTTCCGTTCCCCATTTCTTTATGTCTTCTACCTATTTCTCTTTCCAGTATCAATCTCCTATGTGTGTCATTCTTCCATTTTTGATCCACTTGTGTCATCTGACCTTACATAAAAACTTTTTCAGTTTGATATTCAGGTGTATCCACTTCTTAGGCTCCCTTATCCCACCAACAAGTCCCCTGCAGGGACTATGTTTTCTAGTTCTGACCTTACACCATCGCTTTTGTGCTACTTCCATTTCTCTTCTGCTTATGTGTGTGTCTCTGTCCTAGTCATGCCTTTTTCCCTTTCCCCAAAACATGTTCTTCTTGCTCTAACAGTCACTCATATACTCCCTGCTCCCTATGTGTCTCTTCTTAACCTCATATCCCTCACATTAGACATGTGTAATTTGTTTTGTACCGAATGTTCATTCATACGAATCTCATGACATTCGGCCGAAGTGCTGAAGTGATTCAGATTTCAAAAAAATGGCAAAACAGGAGAGCTGGAGGGAAAATTACGTGAATGATGACAGGAATATTGACTAATAAGCTTATTCCTTTTGTGCAATGTAATGCTTGCTTGCCCAATCCGGTTTCACTATTACCTGTCCGATGAAATGAGCAATAGACATGTGCAATTCGTTTTGTTCGGAATGTACATTAGTACGAATTTCATGCTATTCAGACATTCAGATGCCTACGAATGCTCGAAGTGCCGAAGCTCTGAAGCACAGAAGTTCTGAAGTGACGACATTCGGCAATTCCAAAGTGCTGAACCGAACAGAATGCCATAGGTCCGAATTGCTGAAGCAGACACATTTTTTTTACTTACCCGAATTTCCGAACTGAAACAAATTTTTTGCAAATGCACATCCCTACCTCACATGTCTTTCCAATCCCTTTTATCATCCTGTCAATTTTCATTCATCTATAGGGGAGGGATGCAATAAGATCTACTGTACACTCACCAAATGCTGACATTTTTTATTAGCATTTACTGTATTGAAATTTTGAGAGAGTGGTTATCATATGTATTGCATTGTTTATCACATTTATAGATTATGAAAATAATATGGGATCAGTGTCTTTTGCAAACTATTTTATTTTCGAGTAATGGTACAAGTTCAATATTCTTTAAATAAATCAGATCACTTTTTTCAACTTATCTTAAGTTCTAAAGCTCTTTGACTAAGCACCAAGTACTAAGGATCATATAAATAGTAGCATATAACATGGTGATTTTACAAGGTGATATAACTGCAGAATATGTATGTAAATATGTGTGTATTAATTTACAAAGGTAACATAAACACAAATTGTTATTAGAAAATAAATTTCCTTTAAAAAGAAGTATAGTGGTGCTCATCATTTTTATTAGATTAATATCTATACTAAGTAATAATATTTATTATTATTATTTATAAAGTGCCAATAAATTCCACAACAGAATTAGAAAAAAATAATTTAGAGTTATTAATTATTGGTTTTCTTACTATAAATAGTTTCCTGGAATACATTGTATATCGTTATCATCAACCTTATATATTATGTACTCTGCTTATAATAACAGCCCCTTGTAGGAAAGACGAGACAGGGGGGGTATGATAGAAACATTTAAATACATAAAGGGAATCAACACAGTAAAGGAGGAGACTATATTTAAAAGAAGAAAAACTACCACAACAAGAGGACATAGTCTTAAATTAGAGGGACAAAGGTTTAAAAATAATACCAGGAAGTATTACTTTACTGAGAGGGTAGTGGATGCATGGAATAGCCTTCCAGCTGAAGTGGTAGAGGTTAACACAGTGAGGGTGTTTAAGCATGCGTGGGATAGACATAAGGCTATCCTAGCTATAAGATAAGTCTAGGGACTAATGAAAGTATTGTGAAAATTGGGCAGACTAGAAGGGCCAAACGGTTCTTATCTGCCATCACATTCTATGTTTCTATGTAGTGGCTATAATGGTACAAAGTACGATAATGCTGTTCCCTTGGTAATGTGGCAAACTGTTTTACAACCTTTCCCTCGTGTCTGGGTCCCCGTCAGGTGCTGGGTCTCCTCTACAGTAGGCTAATGACATCCAGCTACTGCGAGAGATGCCGATCTGAAAGTAACGGTTGTTCAGTCTCAGCCAATGAATGCCCTTCTGTTGAGTTGACATTAGCCAGCCCCAAATTCTTGTTCCAATGCCCCAATGATGGAATTGCACCTCTGGCAGCAGAAGGGATAAACTCAGTATGTGCAGCATTTCATAGTGATATGATGCTCATAGAGACTCCAGGCACCATCAATATTTCAAATTACTGGATTGGCCATGGTGCTTGGAGTAAGCCTTTGAATGTAAGTCTTGACTTTTGTTTCTTTAAAGGAGCAAACTGTTAACCTTTGCTCACTGCTACCTAAATGCTGAACAGGCTGGTGGCACAAGTAATGATAGATTTAAGGTTTGATAAGCATGGAGATGAGAGAAGTTGAATTTCCATTTCCGATGTCAAAGTAGTTATGAACTACTCATGTGACATATGGCAAGCCTTGGTATACACAGCCTCTGGACTTTTTTCACATCTGATTGAATTGATATGGTGTATATATTTTGCACCAAAAAAATGTGTTGACATTACAGTCCTCTATGGGACTTTTATCAAGAATAAAGGACTGAAATGTCAACACATTTTCTGGTGTATAATTGCACAATAAAACTTCAAGTTTTAACTACAAAGTCCTGAGAGTGCACACTTCCTTGATATATATATATATAATGTTTAAATATTTTTTTTTCAATTTCATTTATCAACATTGATTTAAAAAAATGATATTCTTGCGTATCATGTATAAAATCCAATGCAAAATGGAACTTGTTTAGAAAGTGAGGCAGCAATCTTGGAAACCAATAGAAAGTTTCAACCTCTTGCTTCATCTTGACTAGTGATGTACCGAACTGTCCGCCGGCGAACAGTTCCCGGCGAACTTAGCGTGTTCGCGTTCGCCGCGGCGGGCGGACACATGCGCAGTTCGATCCGCCCCCTATTCGTCATCATTGGGCAAACTTTGACCCTGTGCCTCTCGGTCAGCAGACACATTCCAGCCAATCAGCAGCACTCCCTCCCTTCCACACCCTCCAACCTCCCTCCCAGCATCCATTTTCGATTCATTCGGAAGATGCATGCTTAGTGAGAGGAGGGAAAGTTTAGCTGCTGCTGATTACATAGGGAAATTGATAGCTAGGCTAGGGTATTCAGTGTCCACTACAATCCTGAAGGACTCATCTGATCTATGCTGTAAGGGCAGCACCCCAAAAAGACCTTTTTAGGGCTATAACATCAGGCTGCTTTTTTTTTTTTTCCTGTGTAATGTAATTGCAGGTGCCTGCCTGCCAGCTTCTGTGTGAGGTTCACATTGGATACTGTGCCTATTTGCCCAGTGCCACCACTCATATCTGTTTTAACAATAGGTTAAGCTTTACATTTAAAATAAATATTTTTTTTTCACTGTAATAGAAGAGCAGTTGCCTGCCTGCCAGCTTCTGTGTGAGGTTCACATTGGATACTGTGCCTATTTGCCCAGTGCCACCACTCATATCTGTTTTAACAATAGGTTAAGCTTTACATTTAAAATAAATATTTTTTTTTCACTGTAATAGAAGAGCAGTTGCCTGCCTGCCAGCTTCTGTGTGAGGTTCACATTGGATACTGTGCCTATTTGCCCAGTGCCACCACTCATATCTGTTTTAACAATAGGTTAAGCTTTACATATAAAATAAAGAAAAAATTTTCACTGTAATAGAAGAGCAGTTGCCTGCCTGCCAGCTTCTGTGTGAGGTTCACATTGGATACTGTGCCTATTTGCCCAGTGCCACCACTCATATCTGTTTTAACAATAGGTTAAGCTTTACATTTAAAATAAATATATTTTTTTCACTGTAATAGAAGAGCAGTTAGTTGTCTGCAAGCGTCTGTGTTTCAGGCCTACTTCAGCGTGTGCTCTGCAGACCTGTGCCAGCGTGCTTTGACAGTTGCCAATCATATCTGGTGTCTCTATAGCGTGCTTTTACAACCAAAATTTTGTTTCACTGTAATAGAAGAGCAGTTGCCTGCCTGCCAGCTTCTGTGTGAGGTTCACATTGGATAATGTGCCTATTTGCCCAGTGCCACCACTCATATCTGTTTTAACAATAGGTTAAGCTTTACATTTAAAATATTTTTTTTTTCACTGTAATAGAAGAGCAGTTGCCTGCCAGCCAGCTTCTGTGTCAGGTTGGATGCCTTGCCTATTTGCCCAGTGCCACCACTCATATCTGTTTTAACAATAGGTTAAGCTTTACATTTAAAATAAATAATTTTTTTTCACTGTAATAGAAGAGCTGTTAGTTGTCTGCAAGCGTCTGTGTTTCAGGCCTACTTTAGCGTGTGCTCTGCAGACCTGTGCCAGCGTGCTTTGACAGTTGCCAATCATATCTGGTGTCTCTATAGCGTGCTTTTACAACCAAAATTTTGTTTCCACTGTAATAGAAGAGCAGTTGCCTGCCTGCCAGCTTCTGTGTGAGGTTCACATTGGATACTGTGCCTATTTGCCCAGTGCCACCACTCATATCTGTTTTAACAATTGGTTAAGCTTTCGATTTAAAAGAAATCATTTTTTTTCACTGTAATAGAAGAGCAGTTAGTTGTCTGCAAGCGTCTGTGTTTCAGGCCTACTTCAGCGTGTGCTCTGCAGACCTGTGCCAGCGTGCTTTGACAGTTGCCAATCATATCTGGTGTCTCTATAGCGTGCTTTTACAACCAAAATTTTGTTTCCACTGTAATAGAAGAGCAGTTGCCTGCCTGCCAGCTTCTGTGTGAGGTTCACATTGGATACTGTGCCTATTTGCCCAGTGCCACCACTCATATCTGTTTTAACAATTGGTTAAGCTTTAGATTTAAAAGAAATCATTTTTTTTCACTGTAATAGAAGATCAGTTAGTTGTCTGCAAGCATCTTGGTGTCAGGCCTACTTCAGCGTGTGCTCTGCAGACCTGTGCCAGCGTGCTTTGTCAGTGTGTATCATGGTCTCTGTGGACGGTGAACAGTCTCTATTCTGCTCTGTGTCAGTGTGTATCATGGTCTCTGTGGACAGGGAACAGTCTCTATTCTGCTCTGTGTCAGTGTGTATCAGGGGTTTTGAGGACAGGTGTCAATCCATATCTGCCAAGTGACCCTATGTAGGAGGAACAGTCCCTATTCTGCTCTGTGTCACTGTGTATCAGGGATCATTAGGATAGGTGTCGATCCATATCTGCCAAGTGACCCTATGTAGGGGGAACAGTCTCTATTCTGCTCTGTGTCAGTGTGTATCAGGGATCATTAGGATAGGTTTCAATCCATATCTGCCAAGTGACCCTATGTAGGGGGAACAGTCTCTATTCGGCTCTGTGTCAGTGTGTATCAGGGATCATTAGGATAGGTGTCAATCCATATCTGCCAAGTGACCCTATGTAGGAGGAACAGTCCCTATTCTGCTCTGTGTCACTGTGTATCAGGGATCATTAGGATAGGTGTCGATCCATATCTGCCAAGTGACCCTATGTAGGGGGAACAGTCCCTATTCTGCTCTGTGTCAGTGTGTATCAGGGGTTTTGAGGACAGGTTTCAATCCATATCTGCCAAGTGACCCTATGTAGGGGGAACAGTCAAGCAGTTGCCTGCCTGCCAGCTTCTGTGTGAGGTTCACATTGGATACTGTGCCTATTTGCCCAGTGCCACCACTCATATCTGTTTTAACAATAGGTTAAGCTTTACATTTAAAATAAATATATTTTTTTCACTGTAATAGAAGAGCAGTTAGTTGTCTGCAAGCGTCTGTGTTTCAGGCCTACTTCAGCGTGTGCTCTGCAGACCTGTGCCAGCGTGCTTTGACAGTTGCCAATCATATCTGGTGTCTCTATAGCGTGCTTTTACAACCAAAATTTTGTTTCACTGTAATAGAAGAGCAGTTGCCTGCCTGCCAGCTTCTGTGTGAGGTTCACATTGGATAATGTGCCTATTTGCCCAGTGCCACCACTCATATCTGTTTTAACAATAGGTTAAGCTTTACATTTAAAATATTTTTTTTTTCACTGTAATAGAAGAGCAGTTGCCTGCCAGCCAGCTTCTGTGTCAGGTTGGATGCCTTGCCTATTTGCCCAGTGCCACCACTCATATCTGTTTTAACAATAGGTTAAGCTTTACATTTAAAATAAATAATTTTTTTTCACTGTAATAGAAGAGCTGTTAGTTGTCTGCAAGCGTCTGTGTTTCAGGCCTACTTTAGCGTGTGCTCTGCAGACCTGTGCCAGCGTGCTTTGACAGTTGCCAATCATATCTGGTGTCTCTATAGCGTGCTTTTACAACCAAAATTTTGTTTCCACTGTAATAGAAGAGCAGTTGCCTGCCTGCCAGCTTCTGTGTGAGGTTCACATTGGATACTGTGCCTATTTGCCCAGTGCCACCACTCATATCTGTTTTAACAATTGGTTAAGCTTTCGATTTAAAAGAAATCATTTTTTTTCACTGTAATAGAAGAGCAGTTAGTTGTCTGCAAGCGTCTGTGTTTCAGGCCTACTTCAGCGTGTGCTCTGCAGACCTGTGCCAGCGTGCTTTGACAGTTGCCAATCATATCTGGTGTCTCTATAGCGTGCTTTTACAACCAAAATTTTGTTTCCACTGTAATAGAAGAGCAGTTGCCTGCCTGCCAGCTTCTGTGTGAGGTTCACATTGGATACTGTGCCTATTTGCCCAGTGCCACCACTCATATCTGTTTTAACAATTGGTTAAGCTTTAGATTTAAAAGAAATCATTTTTTTTCACTGTAATAGAAGATCAGTTAGTTGTCTGCAAGCATCTTGGTGTCAGGCCTACTTCAGCGTGTGCTCTGCAGACCTGTGCCAGCGTGCTTTGTCAGTGTGTATCATGGTCTCTGTGGACGGTGAACAGTCTCTATTCTGCTCTGTGTCAGTGTGTATCATGGTCTCTGTGGACAGGGAACAGTCTCTATTCTGCTCTGTGTCAGTGTGTATCAGGGGTTTTGAGGACAGGTGTCAATCCATATCTGCCAAGTGACCCTATGTAGGAGGAACAGTCCCTATTCTGCTCTGTGTCACTGTGTATCAGGGATCATTAGGATAGGTGTCGATCCATATCTGCCAAGTGACCCTATGTAGGGGGAACAGTCTCTATTCTGCTCTGTGTCAGTGTGTATCAGGGATCATTAGGATAGGTTTCAATCCATATCTGCCAAGTGACCCTATGTAGGGGGAACAGTCTCTATTCGGCTCTGTGTCAGTGTGTATCAGGGATCATTAGGATAGGTGTCAATCCATATCTGCCAAGTGACCCTATGTAGGAGGAACAGTCCCTATTCTGCTCTGTGTCACTGTGTATCAGGGATCATTAGGATAGGTGTCGATCCATATCTGCCAAGTGACCCTATGTAGGGGGAACAGTCCCTATTCTGCTCTGTGTCAGTGTGTATCAGGGGTTTTGAGGACAGGTTTCAATCCATATCTGCCAAGTGACCCTATGTAGGGGGAACAGTCTCTATTCTGCTCTGTGTCAGTGTGTATCAGGGGTTTTGAGGACAGGTGTCAATCCATATCTGCCAAGTGACCCTATGTAGGGGGAACAGTCTCTATTCTGCTCTGTGTCAGTGTGTATCAGGGCTGGGCTTTGAGGACAGGTGTCAATGTTAGGTGATTTCTGCCCTTTATGGATTAAAAGCAGACTCTGCATCAACTGTGCAATTTTCCATGGGAGTTTTGCCATGGATCCCCCTCTGGCATGCCACAGTCCAGGTGTTAGTCCCCTTGAAACAACTTTTCCATCACTATTGTGGCCAGAAAGAGTCCCTGTTGTTTTTAAAATTCGCCTGCCCATTGAAGTCATTGGCGGTTCGCGCGGTTCGCGCGGTTCGCGGGTTCGCGACAACACTAATCTTGACATTGCTACGTAGTCATTTTTTATACATAACTACATGCAACATTCTTTTATAAACACATTGTCATGGTTGACTTCTATGAAAAAGAAAATTGTAACACAATTTAGCAGAGAATAACATTTTCAATTAATGGGTTACACAACCATTGACTCCATTATATACAGTGACGTGTCTTGTTCTACTTCAGAATGAGAATATATGCATCTCTGTAATGGAAATTCTACACACCCTGAAATGTCCGGCTCCTCGGCTAAGTAATCTTGCTGGTTTTAAAGGAGTCTTACGGGTTTATTTTCTCTGGGTGAAAGCCCACTCGGAGTGACGTGTTTATATAATAAATATCCTTGTTGATGTGGTTTGTCTTGAAGATAACTAAAACACACAAGTACTATTCAGCGTGTGGCCATGAGTTATTTCACAACTTGTCTAAGTAAATTTACTCCCAATTGATGTGAACATAAGTTGTGTCTTCTTCAGTCATGGAGAGTGATTCAGCACATATTTTTCGTATACTTAAATCAAACGTAAATTTTATAATCAATCATGACTGACCCAGGCATTTGTGTTCCAGCCAGTAGATTAAATATTTCATGACAACTGGATGTCATTTACTAAAGTGAGAATTCAATGTGAATTTCAAATTTAAATAAAAATATATATTCCTAGCACTATAGTGTTTCTATCACTACTTGTATTTAGGTCCCCCCCTTCCTGGGTGCATTAATATTTTTTTCAGAATTAAAGATCTGCTTTTTCTAGTGTTGAGGTTCCCTATGCATTGCTTACTTATCCGTGTGACATCACGGCCTCTGCCGATGTCCAATCCAATGTTTCTCAAAGAGGAGCATTGGGGAGCTAATACGCAGCAAAGCATTGAATGATTGCCTTACTATGGGATTCCACATCATCTGATTGGGTTTTACTTGGTCAATGCAGTGTAAGCGCCTCCAATGGCTGGCATACTGACAGCCACTAGAGGTGGACTTTCCCCTGCAGTGTAAACATTGAGTGTCTCAAAAACTGCAATGCGTTACATTGCAGGGTTAAAAGGACAGGGACACTGCATCCAGATCAATTTGTTGAGATTAAGTGATTTGGGTGACTATAGTGTCCTTTTAATACCAGGGTAGCTGAACTGAAAGCAAAGCTGAGATAGCTGAGCATTTTTCCTGAATGGTTATCTTTACATTAAATGTAAAATTTAGTTTGAATTCTCACTTTAGAGATGAACCCTGTCTATGTCACTTTGCTGGTGATATTTGGTAATATGTATTAAGTGAACAGCAGACTCAACCACAATATTTATTGTTCGGAGCACAAATTATTTAATTCATATTTTTCAGCAAGGTAATCAGTTAGATTCTGTGGGCTAAGGATTGGATACCGAACAAGTCTGGCGATTTTTCTCTTTTCACCGTATAATCCCTTAACATTAAAGGTTAATTTAATAATGTGTGCATTATCAGGAATTACAAGTTTACATTTTAGACAAAAATATCCAAATTAGCACAAATCTCTAAGTGAGCTATATAGCTGTTTGGCACGTCAGCAACATGTGAAATTCAAGTGGCATTCCCTTTGAATTACAAACAATTCACACTTTCGTAGACCTTGACCTACGTGTAATTTTTGTACACTGTTAGCAGTAATGGTCCATTTTATTCCCTGACTTAATGAAATACTATAAGGGTGGTATTTTTTACCAAGACAGTATCCACCACCACTTTCCATTATTTGATCTAATTTATTTTACTTATTTTCCCTTCTTAAAGTTATACAAAGAAATAGGTTCTTATTTTAAAGGATTACGTGCAGTTGGAGGCTATATGGTCACTGAGTGACTGATAGATTTGTTTTTAGACTTGGAGATTTGTTTTTGTCTCAACTGCAATTTATCCGAATTTAGGACAAACTGAACTAACTCTGAGCTAAAATGTACCAAATTACGAACCTAATAAGCAGTGCTATGGTAGAAAATGTTTGTTTTGATTAGGGATTCTAAATTTCAATAGTGATGTCGCGAACATACCAGGCGAACCGCCATAGACTTCAATGGGCAGGCAAATTTTAAAACCCACAGGGACTCTTTATGGCCACAATAGTGATGGAAAAGTTGTTTCAAGGGGACTAACACCTGGACTGTGGAATGCCGCAGGGGGATCCATGGCAAAACTCCCATGGAAAATTACACAGTTGATGCAGAGTCTGGTTTTAATCCATAAAGGGCATAAATAACCTAACATTCCTAAATCACAATGGATATGGATTGACACCTGACATATGTCATATTGACACCTTGACATATGGATTGACACCTGTCCTCAGGGACCCTGATACACACTGACACAGAGCAGAATAGGGACTGTTCCCCCTACATAGGGTCACTTGGCAGATATGGATTGACACCTGTCCTCAGGGACCCTGATACACACTGACACAGAGCAGAATAGGGACTGTTCCTCCTACATAGGGTCACTTGGCAGATATGGATTGACACCTGTCCTCAGGGACCCTGATACACACTGACACAGAGCAGAATAGGGACTGTTCCCCCTACATAGGGTCACTTGGCAGATATGGATTGACACCTGTCCTCAGGGACCCTGATACACACTGACACAGAGCAGAATAGGGACTGTTCCTCCTACATAGGGTCACTTGGCAGATATGGATTGACACCTGACCTAAGGATCCCTGATACACACTGACACAGAGCAGAATAGGGACTGTTCCCCCTACATAGGGTCACTTGACAGATATGGATTGACACCTTCCCTCAGGGACCCTGATACACACTGACACAGAGCAGAATAGGGACTGTTCCTCCTACATAGGGTCACTTGGCAGATATGGATTAACACCTATCCTAAGGATCCCTGATACACACTGACACAGAGCAGAACATAGACTGTCCCCCCTACATAGGGTCACTTGGCAGATATGGATTGACACCTATCCTCAGGGACCCTGATACACACTGACACAGAGCAGAATAGGGACTGTTCCCCCTACATAGGGTCACTTGGAAGATATGGATTGACACCTGTCCTCAGGGACCCTGATACACACTGACACAGAGCAGAATAGGGACTGTTCCCCCTGCATAGGGTCACTTGGCAGATATGGATTGACATCTGTCCTCAGGGACCCTGATACACACTGACACAGAGCAGAATAGGGACTGTTCCTCCTACATAGGGTCACTTGGCAGATATGGATTGACACCTGTCCTCAGGGACCCTGATACACACTGACACAGAGCAGAATATTGACTGTTCCCCCTACATAGGGTCACTTGGCAGATATGGATTGACACCTGTCCTCAGGGACCCTGATACACACTGACACAGAGCAGAATAGGGACTGTTCCTCCTACATAGGGTCACTTGGCCGATATGGATTGACACCTGTCCTCAGGGACCCTGATACACACTGACACAGAGCAGAATAGGGACTGTTCCCCCTACATAGGGTCACTTGGCAGATATGGATTGACACCTGTCCTCAGAGACCCTGATACACACTGACACAGAGCAGAATAGGGACTGTTCCCCTTACATAGGGTCACTTGGCAGATATGGATTGACACCTGTCCTCAGGGACCCTGATACACACTGACACAGAGCAGAATAGGGACGGTTCCCCCTACATAGGGTCACTTGGCAGATATGGATTGACACCTGTCCTCAGGGACCCTGATACACACTGACACAGAGCAGAATAGGGACTGTTCCTCCTACATAGGGTCACTATTTTTAGCCCAAGGCAGCTCATTTCATCAGGCCTTTTTTAGTCGAATGTATCGCCCACTGTCAGTCCCTTCGGGATCCATCCCTCATTCATCTTAATAAAGGTGAGGTAATCTAGACTTTTTTGACCTAGGCGACTTCTCTTCTCAGTGATAATACCTCCTGCTGCACTGAAGGTCCTTTCTGACAGGACACTTGAAGCGGGGCAGGCCAGAAGTTCTATCGCAAATTGGGATAGCTCAGGCCATAGATCAAGCCTGCACACCCAGTAGTCAAGGGGTTCATCGCTCCTCAGAGTGTCGATATCTGCAGTTAAGGCGAGGTAGTCTGCTACCTGTCGGTCGAATTGTTCTCTGAGGGTGGAAGGGCTGTGGCGATGCGTAGGACTTAAAAAGCTCCGCATGTCCTCCATCAACAACACGTCTTTAAAGCGTCCTGTCCTTGCCGGCATGGTCGTGGGAGGAGGAAGATGACTTTCACCTCTTCCCCTTGTTAGATTACCGTTGTACTGTGACATCACCCTTATACGCTGTGTAAAGCATACTTTTTAATTTATTTTGCAAATGCTGCATCCTTTGCGACTTGTTGTAATTTGGTAACATTTCAGTCACTTTCTGCTTATACTGAGGGTCTAGTAGCGTGGACACCCAGTACAGGTCGTTCTCCTTCAGCCTTTTTATACGAGGGTCCCTCAACAGGCACGACAGCATGAAAGACCCCATTTGCACAAGGTTAGATTCCGAGCTACTCTTTTCCCGTTCCTCCTCCTCAGTGATCTCAATGAAGGTATGTTCTTGCCCCCAGCCACCTACAACACCACGGGTACCAGATAGGTGACAACGAGCACCCTGGGATGCCTGTTGTGGTTGGTCTTTCTCAAAGCCACATTCCTCCTCTGGCTCCTCTTCCTCACAATCCTCTTCCAGCGCTGCCGCAGGTCCAGCAAGCAATGCTGATAAGGCTGTTTCTGGTGGTGATGGTGACCACAACTCCTCTTCCTCTTCACGCTCATCTAAGGCCTGATCCAGCACTCTTCGCAGGGCACGCGCCAGGAAGAAAACACATGGTATGATGTCGCTGATGGTGCCTTCGGTGCGACTGACGGTTTGTCACCTCCTCAAAAGGACGCATGAGCCTACAGGCATTGCGCATGAGCGTCCAGTAATGTGGCAAAAAAATTCCCAGCTCCCCATAGGCTGTCCTAGCACCCCGGTCATACAAATATTCTTGTTGGAGCTGGCGGTCGAACATTAGGAGTGTTGAATTCCAACGTGTCGGGCTGTCGCAAATCATGCGCCTCACTGGCATCTTGTTTTGCCGCTGGATATCTGCAAAGTGTGCCATGGCCGTGTAGGAACGCCTGAAATGGCCACACACCTTCCTGGCAGTGGCGGATCCAGAGCCTGATCTCGGGAGGGGCACTTGTAGATTATTTAAATAAATAATCCAGACCCAATAACCACTACAGCTCAGTTTAGTGGTTATAGTGCCAATAATGCCAAGACCCCCTCCCAGAGTAAGTAGTCAAACTGTTTAAGAACTGTTTGACAACTTACCTGAGGTCCTCTGGGGAATGGGGCTGTAGTAGGGCAGAGGAGCAGTGGTATGTGTGAGTGGTGCAATGTGTGAGGGGTGCAGTGTGTGTGTGTGTGTGTGAGGGGGACAGTGTATTAGCAGTGTGTGTGTGTGAAGGTTGCAGTGTGTACGTGAGGGCGGCAGTATATGTCAGGGGTGCAGTGTGTGTGTGGGTCAGTATGTGTGTGTGACAGTTACAGTGTGTGTGTGGGGCAATGTATGTGTGTGGGGGCAGTGTGTTTATGGGGGCAGTGTGTGTATGTGGGGGCAATGTGTTTATGGGGGCAGGGGCAATGTGTGTGTATGGGGGGCAGGGGCAATGTGTGTATAGGGGGGCAGGGGCAATGTGTGTGTATATGGGGGGCAGGGGCAATGTGTGTGTGTGTGTATGGGGGGCAGGGGCAATGTGTGTGTGTGTGTGTGTGTATGGGGGGCAGAGGCAATGTGTGTGTGTGTGTGTGTGTGTATGGGGGCAGGGGCAATGTGTGTGTGTGTGTGTTTATGGGGGGGCAGGGGCAATGTGTGTGTATGTGTGTGTATGGGGGGCAGGGGCAATGTGTGTGTGTATGGGGGGCAGGGGCAATGTGTGTGTATATGGGGGGCAGGGGCAATGTGTGTGTATATGGGGGGCAGGGGCAATGTGTGTGTATATGGGGGGCAGGGGCAATGTGTGTGTGTGTGTGTATGGGGGGCAGGGGCAATGTGTGTGTATGGGGGCAGGGGCAATGTGTGTGTATATCGGGGGCAAAGGCAATGTGAGTGTATATGGGGGGCAGGGGCAATGTGTGTGTATATGGGGGGCAGGGGCAATGTATGTGTATATGGGGGGCAGGGGCAATGTGTGTGTGTGTGTATGGGGGGCAGGGGCAATGTGTGTGTATGGGGGCAGGGGCAATGTGTGTATGGGGGGCAGGGGCAATGTGTGTGTATATCGGGGGCAGGGGCAATGTGTGTGTGTATGGGGGGCAGGGGCAATGTGTGTGTGTATGGGGGGCAGGGGCAATGTGTGTGTGTGTATGGGGGGCAGGGGTAATGTGTGTGTGTGTGGGGGGGGCAGGGGCAATGTGTGTGTGTATGGGGGCAGGGGCAATGTGTGTGTGTATGGGGGGCAGGGGCAATGTGTGTGTGTATGGGGGGCAGGGGCAATGTGTGTGTGTGTGTATGGGGGGCAGGGGCAATGTGTGTGTGTGTGTATGGGGGGCAGGGGCAATGTGTGTGTGTGTGTATGGGGGGCAGGGGCAATGTGTGTTTAGAAGAAGGATAGGCTTTTTTTTTTTTTAATGTGTGTGTGTTTTTATTTTTAACATTTAATTAAAATTAATATATAATTTATGTCCCCCCTCCCTTCTTACCTTTACTGGGAGGAGGGGGGACATCTTTCTTTCCCTGGTGGTCCCAGTGGGGATTCCCTGGTTGTCCCAGTGGTAGGAGTGAACTCTAGCCCGCACTCTAGGGCTAGAGTTCACTCTCGCGAGATTTGGAGCGTTGCCGTGGTAACCGCGGCAACGCTCCAAATCTCGCGAGAGGAGGACCCGGAGGAGCTGCTGGTAACAGCTCCCGGGTCCTCTCTCCCTCCCCTGCCGGTCGGCTGTCAGTAATGTGCCTGCAGACCGGGGAGGGAGATCACTGATCTCCCTCCCCGGTCTGCAGGCACGATGCAGGGCTGGCACTTGGGCAATGTCAGCCCTGCATTAGCCGGCAGGGGAGAATCTCGGGGGGGGCAATTGCCCCGTTGCCCCCCCCCCTGGATCCGCCACTGCTTCCTGGCCTGCTTCAGGACGTCTTGTAAGCCTGTGTACCTATGCACAAAGCGTTTTACGATCAGATTACACACATGTGCCATGCACGACACATGTGTCAACCTGCCCAACTTCAATGCCGCCAACAAATTTGTTCCGTTGTCACAAACAACTTTGCCGATATCCAGTTGCTGCGAAGTCAGACACTTTTCCACCTGTGCGTTCAGGGCGGACAGGAGTGCTTGTCCGGTATGACTCTCTGCTTTCAAGCAAGTCAAACCCAAGACGGCGTGACACTGCCGTATCCGGGATGTGGAATAGTACCTGGGGAGCTGGGGGGGTGCCGTAGATGTGGAGCAAGATGAAGCAGCAGAAGAGGACTCAGCCGAGGAGGTTATGGAAGAGGATGGAGTAGGAGGAGTAGAGGAGGTGGCAGCAGACCTGCCTGCAAGTCGTGGCGGTGTCACCAACTCCTCTGCAGAGCCACGCATTCCATGCTTGGCAGCCGTCAGCAGGTTTACCCAATGCGCAGTGTAGGTGATATACCTGACCTGACCATGCTTTGCAGACCAGGTATCAGTGGTCAGATGGACCCTTGCCCCAACACTGTGTGCCAAACATGCCATTACTTCCTTTTGCACAATCGAGTACAGGTTGGGGATTGCCTTTTGTGAAAAGAAATTTCGTCTGGGTACCTTCAACTGCGGTGTCCCAAATAGCCACACATTTTTTGAACGCCTCAGACTCCACCAGCTTGTATGGTAAAAGCTGGTGGGCTAATAGTTCAGACAAGCCAGCTGTCAGACGCTGGGCAAGGGGGTGACTTTCTGACATTGGCTTCTTACGCTCAGACATGTCCTTGACAGACACCTGACTGTGGGCAGATGAGCGGGAACTGCTCAAGGCGAGAGACGGAGTGGCAGATGGTTGAGAGGGGGCAAGGAGGACAGCAGTGGTTGACGTGGCTGAAGATGCTGGACCAGGAGGAGGATGGCGGCTTTGAGTTTGTGTGCTGCTTGTACTCATGTGTTGATCCCATAGGCGTTTGTGATGTGCGATCATGTGCCTACTCAAAGCAGTTGTACCTAGGTGGGTGTTGGACTTCCCACGACTCAGTTTCTTTTGGCACAGGTTGCAAATGGCATCGCTGTCGTCAGAGGCAGACACACAAAAAAAATGCCACACTGCTGAGCTCTGCAATGACGACATTCTGGTGGTGGACACAACATGCTTTGATTGGCGTGCTGTCGGGCTGACCCTGGGTGCCGATGCATGCTGTCTGACTGTGTCACTAGCTCCTTGCGACGACCTCCCCCTGCTTCCAACTCGTCTCCTCCTCCTCTCTGTCTCCCCATCTGAACTTTCGCCCTGTTCTTCTTCTTGCCGAGCGGGCACCCACGTGACATCCATGGACGCATCGTCATCATCAACCGCTTCACTTGTATCTGACAACTCAGCAAAGGAAGCAGCAGCGGGTACAACATCATCATCATCACACCGTACGTCCATGTGTGTAATGCTGCCTGACTCAGACATATCCCTGTTATCTACATCCTCTGGCAATAATGGTTGTGCATCACTCAATTCTTCAAACGGATGTGTAAATAACTCCTCTGACAGATAAAGTGAAGCGGCTGTGGTGCTAGTGTTGGTGGTGGCGGCAGGCAGGTGAGTGGTATCTTGAGAGGTGCCCGAAGCTAAGCTGGAGGAGGATGGTGCATCAAGGTTCCGAGCGGAAGCTGTAGAAGATTGGGTGTCCTGTGTTAACCAGTCAACTATGTCCTCAGAACTTTTCAAGTTCAGGGTATGTGGCCTCTGAAAATTGGGCATTATTCTAGGGCAAATGGGAATCACAGCACCACGACCATGACGGCCCCTGCGGGGTGGCCTGCCTCTGCCTGTCATTTTTTTGGGATTAGTGGTACTATGCGTGCAAGCAACTGTGAGACCAGATATGAGTGGCAATGTGCACTTGCAGAGGTTGGCAGAGTACACGCTGTAGGCCTGACACACCCGCTTGAAGACAAGTAACTGCTATTCAATCTATAACAGTGAAAAAAGTTGTTGGGTTTTAAATGCACGCTATTGTGACACCAGATATGAGTGGCAATGTGCACTTGCAGAGGTTGGCAGAGTACACACTGTGGGCCTGACACACCCGCTTGAAGACAAGTAACTGCTATTCAATCTATAACAGTGAAAAACGTTTTTGGGTTTTAAATGCACGCTATTGTGACACCAGATATGAGTGGCAATGTGCACTTGCAGAGGTTGACAGAGTACACGCTGTAGGCCTGACACACCCGCTTAAAGACAACTAACTGCTATTCAATCTATAACAGTGAAAAAAGTTTTTGGGTTTTAAATGCACGCTGTTGTTGCACCAGATATGAGTGGCACTGTGCACTGGCAGAGGTTGGCAGAGTACACGCTGTTGGCCTGACACACAGATGCTTGCAGACAACTAACTGCTATTCAATCTATTACAGTGAAAAAAACGTTTTTGGGTTTTAAATTCACGCTATTGTAACACCAGATATGAGTGGCAATGTGCACTTGCAGAGGTTGGCAGAGTACACGCTGTAGGCCTGACACACCCACTTGAAGACAAGTAACTGCTATTCAATCTATAACAGTGAAAAAAGTTGTTGGGTTTTAAATGCACGCTATTGTGACACCAGATATGAGTGGCAATGTGCACTTGCAGAGGTTGGCAGAGTACACGCTGTGGGCCTGACACACCCGCTTGAAGACAAGTAACTGCTATTCAATCTATAACAGTGAAAAACGTTTTTGGGTTTTAAATGCACGCTATTGTGACACCAGATATGAGTGGCAATGTGCACTTGCAGAGGTTGACAGAGTGCACGCTGTAGGCCTGACACACCCGCTTAAAGACAACTAACTGCTATTCAATCTATAACAGTGAAAAAAGTTTTTGGGTTTTAAATGCACGCTGTTGTTGCACCAGATATGAGTGGCACTGTGCACTGGCAGAGGTTGGCAGAGTACACGCTGTTGGCCTGACACACAGATGCTTGCAGACAACTAACTGCTATTCAATCTATTACAGTGAAAAAAAAGTTTTTGGGTTTTTAAATGCACGCTATTTTGCCACCAGATATGAGTGGCACTGTGCACTGGCAGAGTACACGCTGTTGGCCTGACACACAGACGCTTGCAGGCAACTAACTGCTTTTCAATCTATAACAGTGAAAAAAAAATTTTGTTTTTAAATGCACGCTATTGTGACACCAGATATGAGTGGCACTGTGCACTGGCAGAGGTTGGCAGAGTACACGCTGTAGGCCTGACACACAGACGCTTGCAGACAACTAACTGCTATTCAATCTATTACAGTGAAAAAACATTTTTTTGTTTTTAAATGCAAGCTATTGCGACACCAGATATGAGTGGTGGCACTGGGTAAGTGGGCACAGTGATCCTGACACAGAAGCTGGCAGGCAACTGCAATTAGATTACACACAAAAAAAAAGCAGACTGATGTTCTAGCCCTAAAAAGGGATTTTGGGGGTGCTGTCCTTATAGCAGAGATCAGATGAGTCCTTCAGGACTGTAGTGGACACTGAATACAATAGCCTAGCTATATATTTCCCTATCAAATGAGCAGCAGCTACACTTTCCCTCCTCAGCTTCAGAATGAATCTAAAATGGATGCTGTTCAGGAGGTGGGAGGGTCTGGAAGGGAGGGTCTGCTGCTGATTGGCTGGAATGTGTCTGCCGACTGTGAGGCACAGGGTCAAAGTTTAGTCAATGATGACGAATAGGGGGTGGATCGAACCGCGCATGTGCTCGCCCGCTGTGGCGAACGCGAACACGCTATGTTCGCCTGGAACTATTCGCCAGCGAACAGTTCGGTTCATCACTAAATTCCAACCATGGACAAAAATAAGGAGCAGTAAAAATGTATATCTATATATTTATATATTTAATAAATATATATTATAGAAATATAGATTTTGTTTTTTCCGGCTCCTCTTGGTTTTCCTTCTAATGGATACATTTTGTCACTTCATCTGTGAATTAAACAGCTGTAAAATGCTCCAATCAGTGTAATGCAAAATATATACATGATATATTATGCATACGATTTGTAATACATTAATTGGCCCATTTTCCACCCCTTTGGTTCATCTGAATTAGGTTTTCGGTACCAAAACTCTGCTGACTGCAATTGCCATATGGCCAGTTTTAGGGCATCCTGAAAAATGTTCTATGTTCAGAAAAATTTTTGAATCTTCTCACCGTACACAAGTCTATTTTTTCAAAGGTATAAGTCCACCCCATAGCCAGTAACCTGTGTTTATTATACAGTATCCTCCCATAGCCAGTAACCTGTATTTATTATACATTATTTTCCCATAGCCAGTAACCTGTGTTTATTATACAGTATCCTCCCATAGCCAGTAACCTGTATTATTATACATTATTCTCCCATAGCCAGTAACCTGTGTTTATTATACATTATCCCCCCATAGCCAGTAACCTGTGTTTATTATACATTATCCCTCCCATAGCCAGTAACCTGTGTTTATTATACATTATCCCCCCCATAGCCAGTAACCTGTGTTTATTATACATTATCCTCCCATAGCCAGTAACCTGTGTTTATTATACATTATCCCCCCCATAGCCAGTAACCTGTGTTTATTATACATTATCCTCCCATAGTCAGTAACCTGTGCTTATTATACATTAACCCCCCATAGCCAGTAACCTGTGTTTATTATACATTATCCTCCCCATAGCCAGTAACCTGTGTTTATTATACAGTATCCTCCCATAGCCAGTAACCTGTATTTATTATACATTATTCTCCCATAGCCAGTAACCTGTGTTTATTATACATTATCCCTCCCATAGCCAGTAACCTGTGTTTATTATACATTATCCCCCCCATAGCCAGTAACCTGTGTTTATTATACATTATCCCCCCATAGCCAGTAACCTGTGTTTATTATACATTATCCCTCCATAGCCAGTAACCTGTGTTTATTATACATTATCTTCCCATAGCCAGTAACCTGTGATTATTATACATTATCCCCCCCATAGCCAGTAACCTGTGTTTTTTATACATTACCCTCCCCATAGCCAGTAACCTGTGTTTATTATACAGTATCCTCCCATAGCCAGTAACCTGTATTTATTATACATTATTCTCCCATAGCCAGTAACCTGTGTTTATTATACATTATCCCTCCCATAGCCAGTAACCTGTGTTTATTATACATTATCCCCCATAGTCATTTATCGTTGGACCTAGGCAGCATGATGTCTTAGGCCGGCCCAGAGAGTGAGTGAGTGAGTGAATAATATAAAATATATGTTCAGAAACATATTAGTAATATATGTAAATCGGGTTCATGCAAAGAGGGTGAAAAGGTATTAAAGAATAACACACTTATTGCATCAAATTTACAAAGCCAAACTTTTAAAAGTTTTCCTCATTTCTTTCTCGGGATGAGGAATATATCGGTTGTAGACTGAGGATTTCCATCTGCCCAATCTTGTAATAATATGCACTGGAGTGTCAGTGTTGAAGGAGACCGAAGCTGCCCCTATTCTAAATGAAAAACCCGAGACATGGATACAACCCAATCTTAGGAGTAGTGTTCTGATGTAGAAGATGAATTTAGCCGTAGTCAGAGGGATTCAGTGAGAGTAGTGGTGAAATGTGTATTGCATGACTGAGTGTGGGTAAGTAAGAGTCAAGTATTTTAACTGGTCACTAGTTCTAGGTGGGATAAAGTGGTATAGCGGATGGATGAGTAGTTTGTTTTGTTTTAGAGGTTTGTAGAGAAAGTATATAGTGATCATGATTTTTAGCGATATCCAATATTTTTTAACATGGTCCCAGTGCCACCACTCGTATCTGGTGTCACAATAGCTTGCATTAAAAAAAAAACAACAACTTTTTTGACTGTAATATAATAGCAGTCAGTTTCCTTCACACGTGTGCGTTTCAGGGCCTGCCAGGGCACAGTGGCACACCAGTGCAACTCATATCTGGTGTAACAGTAGTGTACATTAAAAAAAAAAAAAAAAAAAAATAGAAATTTGACTGTGAAATAATAGCAGTCAGTTTCCTTCACACGTGTGCGTTTCAGGGCCTGCCAGGGCACAGTGTCACACCAGTGCAACTCATATCTGGTGTAACAGTAGTGTACATTTAAAAAAAAAAAATACAGGGGGCTTGTTGTCACCTTTCGGGGACCCTTGGTGTTGTACGTGGCTGGGTGGAGCAGGAGACCTTCAATGACATCAGTGAGGACAAGGAACGGGACATGGCTAGCTTGGTATTATTATTATTATTATTATTGCCATTTATATAGCGCCAACAGATTCCGTAGCGCTTTACAATATTTTGAGAGGGGGGGGATGTAACAATAAGACAATTACAAGAAAACTTACAGGAATAATAGGTTGAAGAGGACCCTGCTCAAATGAGCTTACAGTCTATAGGAGGTGGGGTATTAGAAACATTAGGATAGGAAATATCAAGTAGGAGTGAAGCAGAGCTGAAGGAGAGAGCAAAGTATCCAACCTTGTGCAAATGGGGAGTTTGCGGTTGTGCAAATGGACTGTTTGCGGTTGTTTGTGGTGCGTTAAACGGGGAGTTTGGTCTGTCACTGTGAAGCGGGCGTAACCCTTACACTACCTGATCGATACAACATCATACCTGATGTTTTAAAGCACGTTATTCCAAACAATTTAGGAATGTTAGGTGATTTATGCCCTTTATGGATTAAAACCAGACTCTGCATCAACTATGTAATTTTCCATGGAGTTTTGCCATGGATCCCCCTCCGGCATGCCAGAGTCCAGGTGTTAGTCCCCTTGAAACAACTTTTCCATCACTATTGTGGCCAGAAAGAGTCCCTGTGGGTTTTAAAATTCACCTGCCTATTGAAGTCTATGGCGGTTCGCCCGGTTCGCCCGTTCGCGAACATTTGCGGAAGTTCGCGTTCGCCGTTCGCGAACGGAAAATTTTATGTTCGCGACATCACTAAAGCTGACATATGATGTCTCAAGCTATTTCATAATACAGAAGGAATCACAGCCTTTGTAGTACATGCAGCTGCAGCCGCAAACACAGCACTGCCTTGCAGACACTCAGATTGTATTAAGGCTGCAACTCTCCAACTCAATTTTAAGTGTGGACTTTTAAAAAAGCATTACACATTTGAAGTACTAGCTGGGATACTAGGAAGGGAACGCTTGCCCCTGTTTGACCTGTTCCATAGATGCCCTTGTGATGTACATGCAAGTGCACAGTTAATATGTTGCAAAGTAGACCGCTTATATAAAGAGCAAAAACTGGATGAAGCAATGTCATATTGAGTGGTTGCATATGTAATTTTGAATTCTGCATGTTTAATACTAGTACTAATCTCAATATTACAGTCACAGACCTTCACCAGACTCAGGAAAACAGCACAAGTAAGTTCTGCAAAGACAAAATAATTGGATGGTAGATAATAGATGTGAAGTACAGGAATACAATTTCACTAGCATTTCACTATTACATTATTATTTTGGGTTCTTTGACAAAAATTAGTTTTCTTCCAATCTGCGAGCACCGAGGGTTGGACATACATTGCTGAAATGAGCAGAGGGGCCAGGCTTTGGTTGATGAGAGAGCCATAACATGAGAAAGGATTGGAGATTCCTTTCATGAACACTGCAATGACCAAAGAGTCCTTTCACCATGACAACTGCAATATGGTTTAGTAGTTATGGTGGTTTGTGTGTCCTTTTAAAGAAACATATGGATTAACATTGAAAAGTGCACTAAAGTCTAGCAGCATTGCTATAATTTGGAATGGCCATGATTGCGATTATATTTTTAGATTGGGGAGATTTCTTTCAATCGTAATTATAAGTCCAAAATGTGTAATGGTACTTGTGTCAACCTGCTCCATTACGTTTGCTTGATCTTATTCTATGTTAATTCTTATACTGAATGCTGTCATGGTGCTCTTATATTGAACAACCCATGTGTCTAAATTATGATGCAGCTTTTAATGTACCATTCTGACATCTGAATGCAGTGCGCTATTGTGCACTATTGTGCACCATATAGCACATTCTTGATTATCAACGTCCTTTTTAGTATCTGACTTGGCATGCATTGATTACTCTATCTTCTGGTTTCCCTTGACTAGAATTTAGCTTATTGGTTGAGTAAGTTACGTATTCCCTGGTCTCGACTTGTTTTCTGTCAATACTCTTCTATTATCTTTATGCAAAACAATAATCATGGCCACAAAAATATGTAACTATTCTATTATTCTGCTTTATTAGAATAGGTGTCAATTTAAATGTTGTCCTTTGGGTTGCCTTTGCATCCTGGCAGAATTGTAGGTTTTTATTTTAATTTTAATAATTTTTCAACAATTAGCTGGATTGGATAGATCACTATTCAACGCGCATATGATTTATTGAACCTAAGCCAGTTTGTTTGCTATGTGCTAATATTACTCACTTGTTTCTAAATGGTATGTTCAGTTTGTCTAAGTTATAATAAAAATACATTTTGTAACTGTACCATTTGAAGAGGTTTGCAGGCACTTGAATAAGGTGTGCTCTCTACGGCTAATGTTCCAGGTAGAATGTGAGTATTATAAAATATACAAACTCTGCCTATAGCACAAGTGTTTTGGTAAGGTTTAATCCATGTCTTAGGTTAGAGTATAGGTTATACTGCCTCACACCCTGGCTACAATTTGTATTCCTCCTTCTAAGACTAGAAGAGACTACATCAATTGAGGGTACTTTTGCTGTTTGAAGAAAACCAGTTACTAATGCACATTTCTACTGTGTACTCCTCACATGTGTTTTTTTTAAAGAAGAAACTGGCTTGGCTCCCTTCTGGATATTATGAGGTCATAGGAACCACATACGCATTTTTTTTTTAATTTCATAACTTTTTTTTCTTTTTACTTTTCTATTCCATTTTCTTAAAGATACATTGAAGAAGAAAAAAAAGCATATGTATATATACGTGACATAGTATGAAAACTCACATTGAAAAGAGAAACAAAGCAAACAAAACCCAAAAAGTAATACACATAAGCATGCCCATACATAGAGCAGACACATATATGTTGTATTATATTATTATATTAGTAGAATCACAACATATATAGAAATATATATATATAAGCAGCATAGCATTTAAAAGACAAAACCAACAACATAAAGTGTGTCCCAAATCTAAACTTTCTGCCTTCGAAGGAAGGTAATTTATTCAATATCGATATTTTGAAGTCTTCAGGTATCTCATTAAATAATATTCTATATCGTTTTCTTTTTTCTATCCCCTCTTCTATTCTTTATGTCTCTCTCTCGTTTGTTTCTTCCGACATTGCTTTCTCATTCTCCCTTTCTCTTTATTACCATTCCGTTCTTCTCTCTTTTCTTGAATTATTTTTTTATTCTAACCGATAACTCCTATAGAGAGAATGAATATGCATAAGTATATAGTCTGTATGATGGGTTATGTAATTGAAAGGAAGACAATACATGTTACATGGTTTCTTCAGTTCTTATCTATAATATAAGCAAAAACATGTTTACATTATCTAGAGAATGAAAGATGAAAATAATGTGAATTTCATAACAATTGATCATATCTTTCAACCATATGATTACTGTCCAATAACACAGCCAGTCACACTTGCTTAGGAATTATTTGTTTAAACTATTTCGGCAAAACTCAATGTTTATTTGGGAATAATTTAGTTTAAGAGATATTTGACAAAATTTCAAGTTTTGTTTCTTGAATTTAGGTGACTTTTCATAGAATGGATTTTATCTGAATTCAGGGCCCCACAAGCTTCTAGACAAAATTTACACAACAAATGTAAGCTATAGTTAATAACCATCTGCCAATTCTAAAATAACCCTAATTCCCTGCGAATGCTTTAAAATTTTGTCTGGCACAATTCATATAGTACATTTTCCAGGTGATGATATAATGTATATATTTGTCTTGTCATACTTTTCAATTAGATATATAAACACCAATACTGTACCTATACTGTAAAATGATAAATTGTTAAAACTAAGAAATAATAGTTTGTCTAATGGACATGATATAATGTTGGTATTAAGATGCACCACCAACTATGATAGCTCCAAGTACAAAAGGTTGGGTTAAGTTCTTGACTCTACCTGTGCACCTTTTATAATGTTTACCATATCTAGTCTGGGTTGACTAATATAGACACACCAAGTAGGTGCTCTACCTAGCTCCTGTGCTCTCAAAGAGTGACTGTAATCAGCCACGATGTTCACAGTTTTCTCAGTTGCTTCTGTTTGTTGATGTTGTCTTGAATGGATTGTGCTTGTAGACAAATACTTTAGTCAAATTCTTATGCTGTCTTTGTTTGGTAAAATTAATAAAATAAATAAATAAAAATGTTTTTGTCTGGAACAACTTTAATCATATGGTGTGTAAACATTTCACATATAAATATTTAACTACATTTCACACATGCTCTTATGGTGGACAAGGCAGAGAACTAAAATTAAGATACTTTCTCTTGAAAGTAGTGTAATTTCATTCTTTCTTAACCTCATAACTACCAAAATCAAGTCTAAATATTTTTATTTTCAGGCATTTTGCAGTATTAAAGTTAATCCATGAAGCCTCACTCGTCCTCCCTCATTTATAGTCTAGGAAATATTACCAGCCTATAGAGTAATGCATTTCTCTGTCAAAAGCTACTAGTCACTAAAATAATGCCTACCGGACTGCTGAAAATGCAAGTTTGCCTCCTGCTTCCAAACGGCAAAGGAGGTTTTAATAGGTTATATCATTCCTACAATCAGGGAGGGAAAAAAAGGAATAATTTTACTGTTATTTATTACATTTGCATTAAATAGATTGATAAAGATTTGCTATAGCAATTTTAAATAGTTTTATTTAGAAATATATGATATAACTGTATTCACTGTATATGGGCATTATGCATAAATGTAGACATTCTTTTTACTTTCTATTGCAATTCTCAGTAAGATGCACTGCTAGTAATGCCTTCAGGGTCTACGAAAATACCCTTATTTGACCATTTTTATTTATTTACTTTTGTCAAACATAGTGTTTGTGAGTTAAATAGCATTTTTTGCTTTTCTATTTTTTTGTCCATCACTTTTTTATTGAGGCAATCAAATCATATTGTACAAGCGGAATGAGGTATAACAAAAGACACAAATTAGTTTAAGCATAGTTTAGATAAGTACTTACATATTGTAAGTGTAGTAAGCTAATTACTCTGAGCAAGAGCAGCCACATTTTTAAGTAAAACTTAACAGACGGACATCAGCACTACACCTTGAGTAAGCTCAGACATAAATATAAGGAATAAGATGTAGTGAAACTAATTTAACAGGTGCAGGATTACCACTGGGACCACACATATTGTCAGGATTTGCTCACACTAAAGTAAAATAACTGATCAAAACATACTGAAACATAATAACTTAGCAACCTATCAGGATAGTGTCTACAGAAACCACAAGGCCATGAGGTTTAATTAGTGAGTCGGCCCTGGTTGTCAGTAGAGGGGTAGGTAGTAGCTGTACCTTAACTTTTAAATCTTAGTGCAGAATAAAGAGAGTAAACTAAAATAATAACATATAACTAATATCTAAATAGCTAAATAACACTTCTAGTCAGGCCTATGAGAGGCTGTCTGCCTCCCTCAGTTAGGCCGAAATGACTGATCTCAGCTGTACCATCGATTAAGCTCAGCACGAGCCACAGAAATCACGCTGAGATTCTCAGTGTCCACAATTAAAATGAAGTAAACTTCAAAAGTGGATAATCAGGACTATCGATACGGAGCCCAGGTAAGAAGCATCCGTCAAGAATGGCGTTTTTGCTTTTATGTTAACTTTTCATACCCTGTGTGATATATTTCAAGATAAAACTAATTGTTTACTGTATAAGCCTTTCATTTCCCGAATACATTTTTAAAATATGAGCAAATAAGTAAAACATTTAAATTGTGTAATTATGTATTCATTATAATTTTGAGAATTGTTTCCAAAGCAATCTATATACAAAATTGCTGTGTTATGATATGTTCATATGCTAGCTATGCAGCCCTTTCTTCAAATACATGTTTTGTAATGTCTTGACTTCAGTGTGTTATCTAGATACTCTTTCGATTTTGAAAGAGGCTTTGCGGAAAATAATTAGAAACATTGATAGGGACTGGTGTTAATTATGAGCAGTCGGCATGCAACGTGGCAAATTCTAGCGTAAGCTCAACTTAAATTCTGTATGGAATTGTTTTTTAATTTTGGGGGTATTTTTTTTTTTTTTTTTTTTAAGAGATACGAAATAAACATGTGCAGGTAAATCCTTTGTATTGCATTTAATGAATATCTGACTTCAAAATTCCAGGCAAAAACGGAAATGTATCACACTGCCGGGCTACCATGGCAACAGTCTGACTCATTGAGTGAGTGTCAGGCCAGTAGAGTATTAACCCTTTAGAGACCACAAGGGTAGCGCACTAAGCTACCTAATAGGGATTGCGTCAATCTTAGGCAGTCCGGTGGTGAACTAAAATGTAGGGAATTTTACTTCATTCCATACATTGTGACCTCATTCTAGGTATTATACTTTTTTATATATATAACATTTGATTGAGAACCATTTTATTGAGGATTGCAATGAATATCAGAGTATTCACCTTAAAAAATATAGTGTTAAGATGTATAATGATAATATGCAAAACCATTATTTAATATTAAATATGAATCAACAATTAGCATTAACAATGAAACCATAATTTAAAACGTGTGAATGTAAGAAAATGACCAAAATATCAACACAATAAAAAAGTTTGATAGTTGAAAATGTATTTTATTTGGCCTACATTTTACAGTTTAGCTGATAGTTCCGCAAAACTTACTACTTTGTGAATAATTGCCCAAATTATATCTCATTAAAACAATCTTTGCAGTGTGTCAAGCAAAAGCCCCAGACTTCAGTGTGTCATTGTGTTGCATCTTTAGAATCAATGAAAATATAATGTTAAAAGGGGAAAAGAAAAACAAATATTTTTCAATGTTTGTTGAGTATTATTGGAGTTTTCAATGAACACAAAACAGATCTTTTGGGAACTAGAAACTATTGTATATGTAACCTTGCTTATTTGTTAAGACTTGCCAGAAAGTTTTTTTTTCACTTCTCAAGGTGAGCTTACATATGATTATTTGAGTACTACACTTATGCTCGTCTGTTTTATTGTATTTTATTTTATTGCACTTGGAAGTATTTCCATGAATCCGCATTTATAAGTGTTTTACTTCAGATTGAGAGTGATCACCTAAATTAGGTTTTCAAGTATAGCGCTGACACTTTATTTTGTTCATATATTATGTGTAAAGTTTTTAAGGATCTTTATATGTGTATAGCTGCTGAATTTACTCACGTTCTTATTTATATTTAGTTTTATTTACTTTTAAGATCTGCGCTCTCCTATTTTGTCTATATCTGAGCTTACATATGAAATACTGTTTTTTTATTTTTTTTAAAAGTCAGAAAATGAATGTGCAAGATTTTCTCATATATTTATTTTTTCCCTCCAAAATCTCTTTCTTGAGTCTATTTCAACATAAACATCTTGCTGTTAGCCTTGGAACTAACTGTGTTAGTGCTTTGACTCTTTACGTGTTTACATTTCTGACACTCTTTACTGAAGTGGATAGAACATTTGTTTAGAACTCTTAGGTATCCTTCATAATTTTGAACAGAACAGTTACGGGAACTCAAAAGTCAAACCAACAAAACAAATGCATTAACTTTTTTACAGTACTCGAACATCGTAATGATGTGGTTTGTCCTTAAAAGCCCATAATAAAAGACTCTTTGTAACAAAGTATTTCCATGACCTATGAAAAAAAAACAACATTTTTCTCATAAAAAAACAGAATTGAAAAATCATGTAATATAAAATCCCAAATCGCCATGTTTTAAGAAAATTAGTGTGACTCCTGAATCTAGTCCTCTTTTATTATGTCTCATATGTATTAAAGAATTTCAAGCAGAAATAGTAAGTTTTGTTTTATGAGTTGAGTAACCACATTTAGTACAGTGAAGTCATACTAGTATTATGTAAATATATCTATCTTTTTTTAAAATTGAAATGAAGTTCCACAGCAGCTGGAAAGGTAGATATTGTCTTTTACCTGCCATTCCAGCTGCTGTGGAATTAAACACATATATAAACACAGACAGAGTCATACGCACACACACTTTGTGGGGCTCCCTTCCAGGTTACACTTGCTTATCCTGGCAGGCAGATTTTGCTCTCATTTATTCTGTTTGCCATGTCTGATTCAAATGCTGAGTGAGTAATTGAGTATAGTTGATTACTAGAGTGAAAAATCACATTTCTCTCCCTTATCCAGCATTAGGGGCTGCATTTTGAGAGCATACAGAATTCAAGGGCAATGACGTTGTTATGGTGCAAGGAGGTCCCAGGCACTGTTTTACAGCAATGGTTTAACCCTAAAGTCTGGAAGATGGCACACAAAAGCTCTGCCCCCCTCGTCCTCTGCAGGTCCAGGTTTCAATCAGGAAGCCTCAGACTAGGCACTGCAGCCTCTGATAGGTTGAGAGCATCAGCTGACACTGATGCGTATTTTTTTTCACTCACTTTTCTGAATGAGTTGCTCGTCATAGGCTGAGAGCATCAGTTGGCGTTCTTGGCCTATCAGTGGTGCAGTAAGATTGACTCCAGTAAATTGGCTTTTTTTTTTTTTTTTACAACTTAAGAAGTCTTACATGCCACTTAATTTGTCAGAGCAGTCCCATATTTTGATGTGCTATTCCTGCAAATATAGATCCCAGGGGCCTGTCCCTCATTTTGAAATGTGCTTACAGAATTTTGTTTCTTTTTTGGGAAGTTTGGCTGAGTCGAATGATCTCATCATGCGCAAGTCTTGTGTGTACTGAAAGCATAATGGATATGTTAGTCTACTACTCTTGGAGCGTCACAGTATTCCTTTATTAGAGTTGAGAGGCATCATGAGATTCAATAACTGTTAGAACACCAGATGTTTTTTTTTTTTTGCCAGTAAATAATCTGCAAAATTAGTCATGATCACTGAAAAAGTAACTAACATAAAAACTACTCATTCAGCATCCACCATCTAAGACTTGCGGTCTCCTATATGATTCCTATATGATTTAATATACTTTTAATTTAAATACAGGGTACATTCTTGGTTGAGGCAGCGGAAATCTGGAAATAAAAAGTGGAATTAAAATCTAATTTCAACAGTGTTTGGCTTGGAAAAAAATTGTGGGTAACCATTAATATTCAGCGTAAGTCAGAAGTCTGCAGTCAGAAAACATAAGATGAAGATTTCCTTAAAGAATAAATTGGACAAACTTTGGAAAAGATGAATAATCAGTAAAAAGTGGACTGAAATATCACTTGTGAAATATGACTCAAGTATTGTAAATATTTGTTAAGTGGGTAGAACTACTGGGCTGCTCTACTAAAAAACATGCAGTATAGTTTTGCAACACATTTATAAATGGATTTTCCCCTGGTAAGGTGTTTTATTGCACTTTAAATTATTATGCTATTAAAGAATCTTTGAAAACTAGACATAAATATCACAAAAAGCCAATAAATCTATTTGTAATTGAATTTAAGTTCAGTGAATGATGGCAAATTGGATTTTCTTAAATTGTTATAATTATCAACTACTTAGCGATTTAACAAAAAATATTAAGCCCTAAAAGAAAAATCCACTGCCCAAATAAAAAAAAATCCTGTTTAATAGATATAGCACCAAAGAAAACATTTTTTTTTATTGATGGTATACCTGAAAACAGCCTGTAAAAGCTATAGATCTCATGTCTGCAGCCTTTGTAAGCCATCCCCTTCTAAATCAGCCCAGACTTTCAGTGGATGTCCAATCACGGCTTTCCATATGCAGCTCAGTGGGAGCAAGACGAGAGCAAGACCGGTGCTCTGAGCAATTGCCTGTGTTCACTGAGTTAAACAACCAGGAAGTAACAGTATCGGATGTCGGATTGACAGCCAAAGTAGTGTAAGCAGATTAATTTATCAAAGTACCTCATTAAGGGAAGAGAGAGGCAGAGATAGAGAGTTCTATGGGAAAATAATACTACTGTGGGATTTCTAAGAAAGCATGAACCATGAGTCCGAAGGTTCAATCTGTGGATGTCTTGAAGCTTGAGAAGATATTATTGTCCTACAGCATTATATAACAGGCATTACATTTTGGTTCAGGTAGTAAGTAGTTAAGAAATGGGGTAAAAGGATGGAGAGGTTGGTCCTAAATCTGGTTGGCAACCTTAACATGGCAACAAACATTCAGATATATGTGGTTCTGAAACAGGACAAAAAAAACGAATTATACTTATTCTTCTAACTTAATTAAGTCTATGATCTCTAGATAGAAGTAGCCAGTTAAACCAATTGAGCATGTTAATTTTGCAATAGAGTAAGCTGAGTAACTGCTTTGGATTGATTGAGCGCAAGATCTCTTATAGAGGAAGCTCTGAGATTTATTTCAGACACTTTTTCTTTCTTTCTTTCTTTTTTGCAGAATATACATACATTCTAACAATACAAGCCTCAAATACAGGAAAACAATACGGTAAATGCCAAAAGGATTTCATAAACAATTATCTAAACATCCAAACACATTGCTTTATTTCTTAGTCAGCAGCCTTTACATTATGTAACAAAAGTGAGACAATGGGTAGTAGTATGAACAACACCTTCCAATTTGTGGGGCCATGGATGAGACAAAGGTATGGCCGCCTCCATTTGTTTAGACAAAATATATGTATATAACCAACACTATGTAAGCAGGTTCAAAAATCAAATCAGAAACAAACATACAAAATTATTAAAATCTGGAGGTGGGGGGCACTGAGGGGGGATATTAAGATAGGGTAAAGGTGGAATATGTAGGTGTGGTTAGGAATGAAGAGAGAAGTTGGATTTGGTTTGCCCATTTGTCAACCATTTATCTGATGTCAGTAGGAATGAGAAGGATAGCTGGTTAGCTGGGAAAAGTTCAGAAACATCTGTAACATAAATTGGTGTCTTTGATAGTAGATACAGATATATATTCGCTAACTGTAATTCTCATGATGTTTAGCAATAGTAAGTCAAGTTTGGTTGAGCAAAATATGTAGTTCAACATCGGCAGAGCCAACTTTATCCACCACTGTACATAGACACTCATGGTGCTGTATTCACTAAACTCAGAGCAAATATAAAATGGGATTTGGAAAATTGAGGTTAAACGTATCAAGCTTTGACCATAGCTGGGTTGGAGAATTGTTACAGATCAGCTACTTTTCCCTTACTTTTGCTATTCAGATTTTAATTTGCTACAATGAAGGTGGCATAACATGTTTTTTAATAGGGCAGCAAAATTCATCGAACTGAGTCTGTTCACATACGCCTACAGCCACATACATTTTTAACTTACTACACACATCAACCTAATTAGCAACTTACTCAGACACATATACACTAGCACAATGGTTTCCAAACCAGTCTATAGGATCCCCTACCAGTCCAGGATTTAGGGATTACCCAGTTGTGCATAAGGTGTGTTTAGAAAAGAAAAAAAAACACTTAAGATACAACTGGGTAATTCTTAAATCCTGCACTGGTAGGTTGGAACTCTGTGATACAGATACACGACAAAAATCACTGTGAGTTTAATCGATGTGAAGGTCTGTGATTCCCTCATAATTATCTAAAATTACTGCAAGATGAATTTTCATGGAGTAAAATAGATAAACTCATCCAATCACACCATACAGTCTGAACGCCAGGAAACATTAAACACCAGGGGTGGAAATAGACATTGGGAGATTTGGAACAGACTAGGTAACTAGCTCTCCAAAATAGCACAGCATTGGGGAGCTCTGATGCAGGATTTGTACAGACAAAAGTGCATTAATTACACTGCAGAAATGTGGTTTTAAAATCCGAGGTGGGAGATACAAATAGTTCAGTACATACAAATTATTGAAACAATTTTTCCAGTGAATGTGAGGATGTCAGGAACACATTAATATAACGTGAGCTGTCAAAATAGAGTTTGACAGATGCTTGTTTACCCTTTTACACTGCTGAGCTATGCATTTTGACATCTCACTGCTCTAAGGCGTATTTTACAGCGTACCTGTGTAATGACTTTACATTGTTACGGGAAAATCGTACACAGTCACTTTGTATATTACACCATCCTGGTTAGAAATCTGAGCACTTCTGATGAATATGCAACTTACCAGCGAGAACTGGAAGAAAAAAGTCTCAGTGTGTTGCTTCTGTTTTCTTTTGGCCTATGAAAAAAAAAATATATTTCACACATAATTACACAGCTGAGGCACACAAAGATTGTATTAAAGGGTTTTACTGGAAATTTGAAGGGAAAAAAACAAGGCGATCTTGTACTGGTCAACGGCTGGTTACACAGGGAAGAGACGTCTGTGTGACAATGCTCAAGTCTGCAGTAAGAAAGGATCCTTGTACTTTCCCGTTTGTTTCAGTGAGTCAATTTACTAAATAGTATGTTTTAGTGTGAAGACAGCTGACTTGGCAGGTCTGGACAAAATACCTAATCTGAAAAACAAAACAAACTCCAATGAAAACAAATGTAGTCTAAATTGTGCTTTTTAACCCCTTAAGACCGCAGCCAAATGTACAAGTTGTGATCCAAAAAAAACGTAAACAAAACCTGGCATTTGCGCAATATGTCTGTCCAACCGTAATTCACCTCTTTCATATTAAATGCACCCACACTTATTATATATCATTTTATTCAGGGGTAACAGGGATTTCGTTTAACATCAAATATTTAGGTATGGAACATAATTTAATATGAAAAAAATATAAAAAAATGGGAGAAAATAAGATTTTTTTTAATTGTTTTAGTTCTACGTGACATTTTAACTGTGAATGTCAAAATACTGTTTGCTTTTACTGCAATACAATACACATATTTGTATTCAGCGATGTCTCACGTGTAAAACAGTACCCCCTATGTACAGGTTTTATGGTGTTTTGGGAAGTTACAGGGTCAAATATAGCGTGTTACATATTTCAGTTTTTTCACATTGAAATTCGCCAGATTGGTTACTTGCCTTTGAGACCATATGGTAGCCCAGGAATAAGAATTACCCCCATGATGGCATACCATTTGCAAAAGTAGACAACCCAAGGTATTGCAAGGTATTATATTTGACTCTGTAACTTTTGAAAACACCATAAAACCTGTACATGAGGGGTACTGTTATACTCAGGAGACTTGACTGAACACAAATATTAGTGTTTCAAAACAGTAAAACGTATCACAACAATTATATCGTCAGTGTAAGTGCCATTTGTGTGTGAAAAATGCAAATGTCACTGTCACTGACGATATCGTCGTTGTAATATATTTTACTGTTTTGAAACACTAATATTTGTGTTCAGTGAAGTCTTCCGAGTAAAACAGTACCCCCCATGTACAGGTTTTATGGTGTCTTGGAAAGTTACAGGGTTAAATATAGTGCTAGAAAATTTAATTCCCTGAACTTTCGGCCTGGGTTGTCAGGCAGGTCCTGCAAATTGTAATTAATAAAATGACCTAATTATGTAAAATTATTACATAAATATATACGTAGAATTATTATTATATATATGTGTGTATATATATATATATATATATATATATGTGTGTATATATATATGTATATAATTTTTTGTATTATTTTTATTTATATATAGATATATATATATATTATTTCGTTCTACATGTATTTTGATATCAATATATATATATATTAATTTTAAAATACAGTTAGAACGAAATTACGCATGTTTATATATTTTTTATCTATTTATTTTTTATTATTTTTTAATTTTATTTTTTAACGTATTTATATATTTATTTATTTTTATTATATATAAATATATATATAATGAAAATTATATATATATTTAATCAATATCATTGTACGTGTATTTTGATATTAATATATATATATAATTATGTATATATTAATATTAAAATACACGTAGACAGTGTATGTATATTTATGTGTATATGTGTATATGTGTATATATATACTTAGATCATACATATAATAAATATATATATATATGATCTATGTATATATAATCTTATTTTTACACCGTTTTACATTTTTTTTTATTTTTTTCAGACAGCAGGGGGAGTACCTGTCATTACAGGCACTCCCCCTGCTGGCATTGTCATGGACAGCTATGCCGTCCATGTGATCGCGGGGTCCTCGCAAGGACCTCGCGATCACATGTCCCTGGGGGGCCAAAGAGGAAAGAGGGGGACTCCCAGGGCTCCCAGGTAAGTCCCCCATACCGTGATCGCCGGCGTGGGATCGCCGGCGACCGGGTAAGTACAAAAGATCGCAGGTCGTTCTATGCCGTCCTGCGGCGTTTAGAGCCACCAAAATAAGGACGGCATAGAACGTCCTGCAGTCTTGAGGGGTTAAAGGAGAGCTGAAAATGTAAAAAAAAAGTTATTTTTCTTTTTTTTTTCTTGCCTTCCACCCCCCCCCCCCAATTTCAGCATTAGAAAGGGTTAAAAATCCAGTAAATTTACCTTTATTTGAACACTGGGAAAGGATCTCCGATCCTCTGCTTGGGAAGTCATATTTTGTCCAATCAGATGCTTCTCATAGGTATACTGGGACATATGGTGCATCTATTGCACCTGCCACAATCCTCCAATTAAACTTCTCATCACATCTTGTAGCATTGATACCACTGCTCCTCCACGAGAAGCTCTCACTTCCACGTATACATACCGACCTCTCCGGCACTCCAGGGCCAATTTCTTTGTGGGCACATTTACACATGTTAATAATTGAGAGAGTCAAGGAAATTGCAATATTGGGATTTTTTATGAAAATACTTAAATTTTCTCTATGACAATTTGTGCCTCCATACCTTTTATATCTCGTTATTAAAGGACATATAATGTTTTCTATTGATAATCAGCCATTATTTAACTCCTAATTTAGCATGAATAACTATTAAAAGAGATTATTATTTCATAGTTTTGCCCTTAATTGGTTATTGACTAGTGTAGCTAAAGAAATGTACCAACAATCAAATTCATCAATTTGTCATGGGGGTACCTCATATGCTTGGTATTTTCATTTATTTTTAATTCCAAAATACGAGAGTATTGCAATATGCAATGATACCTGTTTTATTGGACTAACATAATATTTGTAAGACAAGCTTTCGAGAGTTTTCCTCTCTTCCTCAGGTCTGAAGCAATACATATACAATAGACCTGAGGAAAAGTGAAAAACTCTCGAAAGCTTATATTATCTTAGTCCAAAAAAAAAAGGTATCTATGCAAACTACAATACTCTGGTATTTTGGCATCTTGTCTACTGGACTAATACGGCTAATCCAATCTACACATTTATTTTTGTTAACAGCTGGATCTGTAAATGCAATAGTTATCCATAAAACACATCATTATTATATAAAAGCATATATTTTTTAAAAGAAGACACCCTCATTTTACTTATCTGGGGCCATGTTTGCATTTTTCATGTAATAATTTACACACTAGATCATGCTAAAGTTACTGCTATTTTTTTCTTTTGAACACATATACATAAAATATTGTATTTTGCTATACTTTACTTTGAATTTTGTGAGTCTGGTGTTTTCAAACGTGGAATTTCAGAGATAGGCATTTGTCTCAGGATTTCATTTATTCACTTCAAATTCTAGTTGGAATTTAGACTTTAGAAATAAAGTGAAATGCACTAATATTGGTTGTTAATCCAAGGTGCAAATGTGGACCTGAGGCTGGAAAACCCCAATATATCTGTGGTGAAAAAATTATCCACACACTCAATGACAGTCAAATCGCAATTTTAAGGAAGATCAGAGCATGAAGTAACAGCACCAACATTTCAACCTCAAATTAGATCTTTATCAAGCTAACCCCACAGTGTAAATATGAAGTATATATACAGAACTTAATTAACCAAAATTAATTGCAAAACAAACTTACTTAATTATCCAAAACAGTCAGTATCGGGATCCAAATCACCGGAGACTGCTTTTAAAGGCATGATGACGTTAGACTCCTCCATATGTCGCAAATATGTCCAATAGTGTATTGACGCAAGACTCATCCATGCTGCAGGGCACGAGTTGACAAACTGTTGCCATAGAAACTTATACTGACTGGTTGGGAAGACAGCAAGAAGAGAATACTATACAGTGTGAAACGATCAAGGGGAAATAAATTACAGAATAAAGATAAAAACAAAACAAGTTTATTCATTCTTCTTTTGTGCTTAATTTTATTCTAGGATTAGAGGGCAAATATGGACGAAATTAGTAGGACACTCGGAATTAGTCTAATCCCAAATATTAAAGTAAAAAACAGATAAGATATAGAACAACAGGAATATTTGGGATACGGCTGAGAGATCTATAATTGAAACATAAAAGTGTACATAGTGTAAATCTACATAGAGTAATTAGTAAGTGATCATGAAATGCACTCACGAGATGTAGATGAAAAGATAGCGTTTCAAAGGTGCCTCCCCCGGTAATGATGGGGGGCTGATGCCTTTCTCCACTTGCTCCAGACAATAGATGAGAAAAACAGGACTTCCAGGTGGTGGAAAAGATAAAACAATTTATTAAGGATGAAAAAAATCACCCAGCCATAAAAATAGGAATACAGGCTTTAAAAAGAGGTCCTACGCGTTTCGTTCACAAATTGGAACTTCCTCAGGGACCAAATGAATTAAAATTACATGTAGAAATCACAGACATGAAAAAATACAGCCCTGGGTGATTTTTTTCATCCTTAATAAATTGTTTTATCTTTTCCACCACCTGGAAGTCCTATTTTTCTCATCTATTGTCTGGAGCAAGTGGAGAAAGGCATCAGCCCCCCATCATTACCGGGGGAGGCACCTTTGAAACGCTATCTTTTCATCTACATCTCGTGAGTGCATTTCATGATCACTTACTAATTACTCTATGTAGATTTACACTATGTACACTTTTATGTTTCAATTATAGATCTCTCAGCCGTATCCCAAATATTCCTGTTGTTCTATATTTTGCTGTGTAAAGGTCATCCGATCTGGGTGATGACCTGGGAGGCTGTCTCATTTGAAATACTGAGATAAGTATATATTTTGTCACTTATATATTATTTATTGTAGTGATTTCTTTACACTTATATACTTGTCTATAGATTGTAAAAAACAGATAAGGGCTGTGCCACATACAATACAATGGAATAAAATATAATAAAAAGGTGGATAAAAAATAAAATAATACAAGTAAATACTGTGAGTCTTTTTCCAGATGTGCAAATAGTCACAATTAGGATAGTCTCTTATTCAGGAGGTAGGTTCAACTGCAGTTCTTTATACTTAGGGGGTCTTGTAGTCTTGGGTCTTCGTATGTGGGTGAGAAGAAACACAAGGAAGACCTAATAGTGCAGTAAGCCAGGGCTAAATAGGCCTGTTATTAAATAATAGTATTACACACACATTTAAGAGAGCTATCGCCAGCTCTAGTATGAATCGCCTTTGGTCTGGACAACAATCTCCCTCCTGGAATCTGTTAAAGCCACTCCCCCAACTTGGGAGTCACAGCCCCGAGTGCTCCTATCACAACTGTGACTACTACTGTCCACATCCTTTCTAGTTCTTCTTCTTTCAGTCCTTGGTATTTGTCCACCTTCTCATGTTCCTTCCTCCAGATGTTATAGTCATTGGGTATTTAATACAAAAATTAGATTGCACACTAGACTACTCCAAAGATATATACATTAATGTTTTATTAAACCAAAACAGGTTACAATAAACAAAAAGCACAAAAATAAAACGGAGCCCAACATCAAATTTGAAGTGACAAAAAATAATAAGGAAATTGCTTTAAACAGTGGTACTAGCCACTACTTACTCAAGCCTATCCTGGCAGAAACACGAGCCCCTAAAAAAACCCAATGTTTCGGCACCTCCTGGCTGCCTTTCTCAAGGGTGTTTGCTTTCTTTGTGTATGCTGTTCCTGCTAACATCTTGCATCTGGTTACTAGATGCTGGACTGTCTCAGAGGCCTCGTTGCACAGTCTGCACCTTGGGTCTTGCCTGGTGTGGTAGACTCCAGCTTCTATTAATCTGGTGCTGAGTGTCTGTTCCTGTTCTCCTAGGATTAGTTCCTCAGTGCTGTCTTTCAGTCCTGCCTTTTCCAACCACTGGTAGGATTTTGTCATGTGAGCCACATCCACTATTTGCCGGTGGTACACAACATGGAGAGATTGTGATGTACTTGTGGATGCTCTGTGTTTCATCCAGGACTGTGTCCTTGACACTCATCAGGCCCCGACCTCCTTCCTTCCGGCAGGTGTACAGTCTCTGGGTGCTGGATTTCGGGTGGACTCCTCCATTCATAGTGAGTAGTTTCCTGGTCTTGACATTCATGGTGACCAGTTCTTCTCTTGGCCAGTTTATTATTCCAGCTGGGTACCTGATGACCGGTAGGGTATCTTGTTCTTACCATTGAGCTGGGACTTCAGGACATGTCTGACTCTTTGGAGGTACTTGGATGTTGCTATTCTCCTTGCCTCTTCCTCATGGTTGCCATGGTTGTCATGGTTGCCATGCATTTTTGGTAACCCCAGGTCTATACATCTTCTATTTGGCCTTCTGGAACTTCAACTCCTTCTATCCTGATCATCTTCCCTCTTTTTGCTATCATCCGTCCGCACTTCTCTAGTCCGAACGACATTCTGATGTCCTTGCTGTATATCCTAGTCAGGTGGATCAGTGAGTCAATGTCTCGCTCATTCTTGGCATACAGCTTGATGTTGTCCATGTAGAGTAGGTGGCTGATGGTGGCTCCACTCTTGAACCTGTATTTTTATCCCCTCTCTTTGATGATCTGGCTAAGGGGGTTGAGGACAATGCAGAAGAGCGTTGGGGATAGCACATCACCTTGGTATATGCCACATTTGATGTTCACTTTAGTTATTGTCCTGGAATTGGTTTCTAGAGTTGTTTTCTACTTGCCCATCGAGTTCTTGACGAAGGCTCTTATTGTCTTGCTGTATCCATGTATCCATGTGTGTGGCATTGTGTCATATGCTTTCTTGAAGTCAACCCAGGCCATGCACAGATTGGTCTGTCTGGTCTTGGAATCCCTTGTGACTGCTTGGTCTACCAGTAGTTGGTGTTTTGATCCTCTGGTGTTGTTTCCAACCCCTTTTTGAGTATTGCTCATATATTGACTCATATGCCTTTGGATCTTGGAGGCTTTGATGCCTGACAGGAGTTTCCATGTAGTGGGGAGGCAGGTGTTTGGTCAGTAGTTGGATTGTGTTGTTCCCTTGTGAGTGTCCTTTGTGACCAGTATAGTTTTCCCTTGTGTTAGCCAGTCAGGGTGGGGGCCTGTTGCTAGTAGCTTGTTCATTTGTGCTGCTAGGTGTTCATGCAGCACTGTTAACTTCTTTATCCAGTAGTTGTGAATCATGTCAGGTCCTGGGGCTGATCTGTTCTTCATGTGTTCTGCTCTCTGTTACATATCTTTGACTGTGATGGTGACTGGTTCCTGTTCTGATAGCATGCAGTGGTCTGCTTTCAGGTGTAGTAGCCACTGGGCCTCGGTGTTATGAGCTGCTTCTTTCTCCCAGCTCTGGGTAGGTCCTGCGAGCAGATGTCGTGGTTACCCTGTAGCTGTGCATACACCTTGGATGGTTCTTTGTTAAAAAGGGCATTGATTCTCTTAGCCTCTGCTTCTCTGTTGTATCTGCTCAGTCTGGTTGCCAGTGCTATTAGTCTTTTGGTGTTAGGGTAAATGATGGTCTCTTATTCATCAATAGCTCTGACATATATTTCATGTAGCCTCTCTCATTGGGTCTGATGTTGTAGTAGCATTCAAGCAGGTCTAGGTTCTCTATCCGTGTCCAGGAATGATTTGTTCCAGTAGCCCACTTGCTGTCAGATTGCCCTGGTGCCCTAGCATCTGATAGGGCCTTGTTAATTTGGGTGATGTCAGAGCCAGCATGACTCTCTTGGTATGTGTTGCTCTCATATTATTGAGGTGGTCAGGGTATATATATCGTTATATATCTCCCAGGAACACTTACTGGTGCAGTGGTCTGACCTGTGGTTCCCAGTTCAAAGTCAGTGACATTACCACTGTGCTATCCAGTCGATATATATATACACACGGATCCTATATATATACTTAACAGTTAACTACATAATTATTTGATTTTATTAATTATAATTTGAGGGACAACCCAGGCAGACAGTCCAGAGAATGTAATTGGCAAGCCCTATATTTAACCCTGTAACTTTCCAAAACACCATAAAACCTTTACATGGGTGGTATTGTCATACTCGGAAGACTTCGCTGAACACAAATATGAGTGTTTTAAAAAGTAAAACTTATCACAACGATAATATCACCAGTAAAATCGCAGTTTTGTTTAAAAAAAATGCAAAAAACAAATAAAAACGCTAACTTTGAACAGCGTTTGTGACTAAGTAGCTACTACAAAAGACTGGAAATACCCCATTTTGAATACCCTTGTTGTCTACATTTGAAAATGGTATGCCATGATGAGGTTAATTTACATTCTTGGCCTACCATATGATCTCAAAAGGCAGCATAGACCCAGCAAACCACTCTGGCAAACTGAATTGGGCAAGCCCTATATTGACCCTGTAACTTTCCAAAACACCATAAAACCTGTACATGAGGGATATTGTTATACTCGGGAGACTTCGCTGAACACAAATATGAGTGTTTAAAACATTAAAACGTATCATGATGATGAATTCACCAGTAAAAGTGCAGTTTTTGTGAAAAATAAAATGCAAAAAACAAATATAAACACTAACTTTGGCAAGCGTTTGTGACTAAGTGGCTACTACAAAAGACTGGACATACCCCATTTTGAATACCCTGAGTTGTCTACATTTTCAAATGGTATGTCATGGTGGGGCTAATTTTTATTTCTTGGCTGCCATGCCGTCTTAAAGGCAACATAGGCCCAGCAAATCAATCTGGCAAATTTCAAAAAAGGGAAAAGCCATTCTGGCAAATAGCAATTTACAAAAACAGAAATTGGCAAATCTTATGTTTGACCCTGTAACTTTTCAAATCACCATAAAACCTGTACTAAAGGGGTACTGTTGTATTTGTGAGACATTACTATACACAAATATGAGTGTTATAGAGCAGTAAAATGTATTATACTGATAATATCATTGGTGAAATGGCAGTTTATGTTTGAAAAATGCAAACAAAAACTACTAATATAAATGTTAATTTTGGCCAGATGTTTGTGGCTAAGTGGCTACTAAAAAAGACTGGACATACCCCATTTTGAATACTTTTACAAATGGTATGCCATGATGGGGTTAATTTTCATTCCTGGGCTGCCATAAGGTCTCAAAGGCAACATAGGCCCAGCAAATCAATCTGGCAAATTTCAATGTGCAAACATGGAAAAGGGAAAATCCCTACATTTGACCCCTGTACGTTTGCAAAAACCCATAAAAACTGTACATTGTTACATTGATACTGTTGTACTCAGGACATGTTGCTGAGATAAAAATTACACAAGAAAATTACTACCCAAAAGTTTGACAAAGACTGGTGGTAGAATTGGTGCATGGAAAGTGTTCAAATATGTCTACTTTTCAAAAATATATAATTTGATGGGTGTAAATTACATTGGCCGGCTTCATAAATGTTCCAAATAGGACATTGGTGCATGATGACCAGCTGTGAAAATTCCAAATTGGAAAACTGGGATGCGCACCCTCCAAATAAGGTCTTTTAGCCCCCAGAGAACCCAACACACATATTCATGGGTGGTATCACTGTACTCAGGATATGTTGCTGAAAACATATTGGGGTGTTCTTTGGCATTAACCCTTACAGTTCTCAGTACATGTATTCTTAAATTGCTATGTGTGTCAAAAAAATCACCAATTAATATTATTTTTTTTATTTGGCATAGATTGGTGGTAAAATAGTTGCATGAAAAGAGTCAAAATACCCCAAGTTTATTACTTTGGATTGTCTTCTTTTAAAAAAAAAATATATACATGTGAAGGGATTCCTGACAGATATCAGTGTTACAATGTAACTTTAGTTAATTTTGAAAAAAAAAATGGTTTGGAAATAGCAAAGTGCTACTTGTACCTATTGCCCTATAACTTGCAAAAAAAAAAAAAAAAAACCCTAAGAACATGTTAACATTGGGTATTTCTAAACTCAGGACAAAATTTAGAAACTATTTAGCATGGGTGTTTTTTGGCGGTTGTAAATGCGTAACAGATTTTTTGGGTCAAAGTTAGAAAAAGTGTATTTTTTTTAAAATGTATTCATCATATTTTATAATTTTTTTAATAGTAGATTATATGATATGATGAAAATAATGGTATCTTTAGAATACGTATATAATATGTGTGGGTACAGTAAATGAGTAAGAGGAAAATTACAGCTAAGCACAAAAACAGCCCTAGTCCTAAACGGTAAGAAAATTGAAAAAACGGGTCATTAAGGGGTTAAAAGGCATTTTTATTATAGTTTTTTTTTTTTAAATGATCAAGTGTCTGATTAATTAAATATAAACCAATCTGTCTTGTAACATGATTTTAACACAATTTAAGATTCCTTCCATAGTTATACATGTCCCTAACAAAATCTCAAAAGGGCCCATTGGATAACCCTGTGTTGAAATACTACAACTCAATAACTAGAGACTAATAGTAATTAAATGTCACTATTGCACTAGAAAACTGTACCAGATAAAGTGCATTACATTTTCGTACCATTTTTCGTACATTTTCTTCCTTATATATATATATACAAAAAGAGAAGTCCTGCGCTTAAGCAGCAAGGACTACAACACACATCAGCCCCAATATATAGAAAAACCAAAGAAAAGAAAATGTTACTTGCGCTTTTTCCTTAATCCCTATGTATATTTAGACAAATGGAGGTCATTTAGTTGCTCCAATGGCCATTGGAGGGATGCCCGCCTGCCAACGTCAAGGCAGACCCCCCCTAAGCGGGTCCTAACACTGACCCTTCAGCCTGCTTCCTTGAGCTTCTGGCAAAGATATCTCTAATGAGACAGAAAGGGGTATTTTTTATATACACCCCTTTACTTATTAACCCTTAATAGGGAACACATGGGATGGGTAGCAGCATTGTAACCAGGCTGTGTGATACAAAGTAAATACAAATACAAAAAGAGAAGTCCTGCGCTTAAGCAGCAAGGACTACAACACACATCAGCCCCAATATATAGTAAAAACCAAAGAAAAGAAAATGTTACTTGCGCTTTTTCCTTAATCCCTATGTATATTTAGACAAATGGAGGTCATTTAGTTGCTCCAATGGCCATTGGAGGGATGCCCGCCTGCCAACGTCAAGGCAGACCCCCCCCTAAGCGGGTCCTAACACTGACCCTTCAGCCTGCTTCCTTGAGCTTCTGGCAAAGATATCTCTAATGAGACAGAAAGGGGTATTTTTTATATACACCCCTTTACTTATTAACCCTTAATAGGGAACACATGGGATGGGTAGCAGCATTGTAACCAGGCTGTGTGATACAAAGTAAATACAAATACAAAAAGAGAAGTCCTGCGCTTAAGCAGCAAGGACTACAACACACATCAGCCCCAATATATAGTAAAAACCAAAGAAAAGAAAATGTTACTTGCGCTTTTTCCTTAATCCCTATGTATATTTAGACCCTAAGCGGGTCCTAACACTGACCCTTCAGCCTGCTTCCTTGAGCTTCTGGCAAAGATATCTCTAATGAGACAGAAAGGGGTATTTTTTATATACACCCCTTTACTTATTAACCCTTAATAACCCTTTCTGTCTCATTAGAGATATCTTTGCCAGAAGCTCAAGGAAGCAGGCTGAAGGGTCAGTGTTAGGACCCGCTTAGGGGGGGTCTGCCTTGACGTTGGCAGGCGGGCATCCCTCCAATGGCCATTGGAGCAACTAAATGACCTCCATTTGTCTAAATATACATAGGGATTAAGGAAAAAGCGCAAGTAACATTTTCTTTTCTTATATATATATATGTTAAGGAAATTAAAAATTAAGTAAGAATTATCAAAATGAGCATATAAATAGTGACTGAAATATATATAAATGCCTGCTACATTGAATAAAGTGCAAGTACTAAATAGTAAATCCATACTATAAACTAAATAGTATCCAGTAATAATCATATGGTGTGATTATTTGAATTTTTAATTGAGAGATGTTGTGCCTGAATTCACAAAAATAAGCTGGTGTAGGTAGGTCAACGAGTCCAGTCCAAATGGTAGATTTGTGCTTAGAGAATCTCTCCTTGAATCTCTGTGAGGTCTGAACAACATATATAAGTCCACAGGGACAAGATGTATATAACACATGTTGTGTTACATGTCACAAAATCATTACTTACATACTTTTCCATGTAGAAGTGATAATATAAATTGTCCTGGATCATAGAATGACATGAAACATGATCAAAACAAGGGCAATTGCTTTCCTTATGCATATTTCCTCTGGATGCACTCAATGGCAGATTTGCTCTAACACGTTTATGCCTCAGTGAAGGGCACCTTTTATACGCTAACATTGTATGTACAGCAAATTCAGAAATTAATCTACAGATAGCTTTCAGATAAAATGTGCCAATGCTTAAAAATATATATTTTTTAATACTTGGTGTTTGAGTGCCAAAACGAGAAACATATTTTATTTTATTATCACTTATATGTTACCTTTTTGAAGTAAGAAGACATATTAGGTCTTTATCCCTAACTTTTGTTAACGAAATATTCAGTGTCATGGCAGGACACACACGTTGTTTAAATATTTCTGTTATGGCTGTTAATTGTTCCTCAACCTTATATGTCTTGGAGACCAATCTCTTCACCCACATGTAATGACTTAACCCCTTAAGGACACAATACATGTGTGACATGTCATGATTCGACTTTCAGAACTGAGGTGAGGGGAGGAGGGGAAGAAATAGGGGGGAAGGGGGGATAAAAACCTGTAAAGTGCAAATTAGTATTTTTTACCTTATAGTAATATAGTTGGCTGTCATGACTACTGGGGCAATCCAATGTCTTGCATGCATGACAATTGAATATAAGCAGTAATATCTAGAGCAACTGTTGACGGTTTCTGGACCTTTCAATATTGGTCGCTATGGCTCTCCTCAGGTATGTATAGACATTACCGACAAAATGACTGGTTCCGGCCAGTCATAGCTTATCGTGTTTTATATGATTTTATACACTTTACACCAGTGGGCTGGATACCGAATCCTAGTGGACTCATCCATTTTGTATCCTTCTCACATATGTTTCATGCAACGAGAGCTTGATTGTCTATTCACAATTATTTTGCTTATTTTTAGATATTCTAGATGTATGTTTTAGATCTATGTTGTTTACTCAAGCATTATGACCAGGTCAGATCTGAAGAATAGGTCTTATGGGGAATCCAGGTCCTGAGATAGTTCTCAATTTAATATTATTGGATAAGCTTTTTTAAAATGATTTAATATTGTTAAAACTATTTACATTTTGTGATATTTTTATATTTTTTATTGATTTATTTTATACATATAAATATATATATATATATATATATATATATATATATATATATATATATATATGCACCTTCCTTGATATGTATACAAGGAAGGTGCATTTATCTCTCTCTCTCTCTCTATCAAAATGAGTATATATATATATATATATATATATATACTCTAGAGAGAGAGAGAGAGAGATTGATTTGCACCCAGGCAAGGAAAAGACCGGGAGAGTGAGTGCTGGATCCACGTAAAAATTAAACAATTCACGATCCATAATCAGAGATAAGATTCACAATAATAATATTCATTATTTATTTGTTTTATTTGACTGTGGAATTGCACATTTTAGACTAAAATAGGAAAAGCAAGAGAGGTTTTCCAATCTGGACATTTCAGGGTACGATCTGCAATTATCTTGACAATTTTCTACAATTCTTGATTTCATCAACGACCCCTGTGTGTAGTTTAATAATTTTATGGCACATGCAATGTAAGTGTTTGACATATACCATGCGTATTCCCATTGTTCTAATGATGAAAAAAGACAATATGAATACCCAGGTAAACATGCACATCTGGCTTCCTGCCACTAGAGGCTGCTAAAATGACAGTTGTTACTTACACACATGTTGGATATAAAATTGGAAAGTAATATTTTAAGACAATGCCTTTAAGCCGAAATGCTTTCATCAGAAAACACAGCACATAACAACAAAATAAACATAGGTTTTTAAAATGTAAGAAGAATTTTGCCATAGAACATGTAATATGCTCCCTAAAAACAGAAAACACATGCCAACTATGTGTAAAATGGTAGTGCTTTTAGAGCATTATTTTGCCATTATGCATACATAAACAAAAAGTGCTAATACAAAGAAATACTAAATAATTAAAATACATATACAATACACATTTGGCACAAACCCCTGTGTGTGTGTGTGTTTGTGTGTGTGTGTGTGTGTGTGTATGTATGTATGTATAATTATTTTGTAAAGCGCCAACAAATTCTGCAGTGTTGTATATTAAGTGGACTAACAGACAAGTATTCGCAACAAGAGATGTTGGACGCACAGGAACAGAGGGTGTTGAGGTTGCTTAATCTAGTTCTTAACTAGATGTACATATATATCCCCTAGTAGTATGAGCTTACATTCTAGGTGGTACATATAAAAATCTAGTTAAGAACTACAGTAGCAAAAAATATGAATAAGCACTTTGTACATTGTAGGTCATTGTCTAAATAATAGCATTCATTTTAAGCATAGCCTTCATAAGCTGTCCTGGGAATGAATTACAAATACGCCTGGACATAAAGTGATTTGACAGATTTGCTTGAAAGGTATTTCAAAATATGACTGTTCATATGATATTCTCATATTAAAAATTATTAGTGTGTAACTGAAGGGGAACATTCCATCCAGTAGAGCTCAGAGGGAGCATTATACTGCCACTCACACAAAGGTAATACTGCTACACAACCCGTTAAACAAATATCTTTTGTGATTAAATGGATTTACCCAATCTCACCAAATAATTGTGAATATATTCCTTGTACTGTAACTCACACTGATTAAATGTATATAGCTGTGGACAGATGATGGACGGATGCATGGTTGCATGGATGGATGGAGAGGCAGACAGTCAGAAGAATAGACAGAGAGACAAACAGACAGACAGGCAGATACATTTACGACTTAGATTCTAAAACAGCAGAAAAAGTAGATACCAAACATTTAGGGAAATTATTAGGAAGATGAATTCTAGTTGTAGTATTGCCATGAAATTTCTGAGAAGCCAGGAAATAATTTTTCTGTGCAATGAGTTCCCAACTAACAGCTTTTCTCAGTACACAACCTATGTATTATCTTATTTGAGGCCTAACAGAAACCGATACATGTAATTTACCAGAAATCATAAAAGAGAACACATTTTTTACTCAGCAGAATACTATTTAAACTGCACATTATTTAAAGCCCAAAGCTGAAATATTAACCAAACCATTCTAATGCTCTATTATTATATGAAGCCCATAAATCATTTTTGAAGGGTTAGTTACTTTTCCCATGTTTAGACAGTACATAAAGATGCACTACATTCCTTGTCCATGTGTTGGATGATTCATATTCTCTTTTTGAGTCCTCAGTACCGAATGAACTATGCATTTAGTTTATTGTTTTTTTTTTTTGTTTTGTTTTTAAGTCCACATAAGGAGAAGAAAGGTTAATGTTGGGAAAGGGCTGAGTAAAATCCATGATCTATAAAAAAGCTAAGGTAAAGTATATTTGCTTGGGCTGCGGAGCTTAATAGGACTTTGAAGAAGAGATTGATATTGATAGATTTTAACTCTGTACATAGGATACGACAGAAACTGAAGAAACGTAATCTGCCCTTTTAAAGTCCTTGCTGTTTGTTTTAGAGTCTGGACACCGATGTAGGGATTTGGCAGATTAGTGTGTGTATCTATTTTCTGAAAGTATTTAACAAAGGTTCGAGGAAGATTTATCCAAGTGGCCAGCAACCAATGTTTCTCCCCCGTCTTGTCTTCCATTATTGGTTTTATCGCTCTTTTTTAAGCTATTTTCCCACCATGATAGATCCTTCTGTCTCCAGTTTGTGCATGCTTTTCTACTCAAACTCTGTATTTGTTTTGTGGGCTTGTTTGCCATAGACCGAGAAGAGGGTTTTTTAAAAGAAGTTAGTATCAAATATTTTCTGCCGTAGTGTATGTAGTTTTGAAATGTTCTCACATAAATATTCCACGTCATTTTCATACAATGCACTGTTTGATTCGAATGGTTTTTGTGAGTCAGTACACTGGAGCTAAATAGAGTCTACTCATTCTCTCTATTCTGTTAGTCTTTTACAACTGATCTCGACTGCAGAGTAATGAGAAAAAGCTGACTTTACCCAGTGGAAACCAGCATAACTGGGAAACTGTGAAACCAAGAGCTATTCCTATGTGAGCATGTCAGACATACTAATACATTTTAACCTATATTTTGTGGTATGTACCAGTGTACCGGTGTCACATTAAGATTGCACAGAAATGTTTCCATCTGATACTGTTACATAGTTACATAGTTAAATAGACTGAAAAGAGACTTGCGCCCATCAAGCTAAGCCTTTCTCACATCTGTTTTTTGCTGTTGATCCAAAGGAGGTAAAAAAAACAAGTTTGAAGCACTTCCAATTGTGCAACAAGCTAGGAAAAAATCCACCGTGACCACGGATTAGTCAGATGCTCTCCTTTGATCAAGGAGCTATTAACCCACAATTAAAAAAATATATTTTTGAATATTGTGTTTTTAAAAGAATGCATCCAGTTGCTGTATATCTGTATAGACTCTGATAATACCACTTGTTTCAGGCAGAGAATTCCCCATCCTTATTGTTCTTATCGCAAAAAAACCTTTCCTTTGCCTTAGACTAAATCTCTTTTCTTCCAGTCTAAAGGTGTAACAGCATGTCCGATGTTTAGTCCTGTTTCTGAATAGATTTCCAGATAATGGTGTGTATGGGCCTCAAATATATTTATATAATGCTATCACAGCCCCTCTGAGGCAATGTTTTTTTTAAAAATAAAGATGTTTAAATCTAAAATCTATTCATGACTAAAAAGTTCCATTCCTTTTATTAATTCTAGTGCCATAATATCCTTTTTTAGAACAGGTGCCCAAAATATTCAAGATGGGGTCTTTCTATTGATTTATATAGAGGCACAATTATATTCTCATCCCAATAATTTATTTTATAAATAACAGGACCTTACTGCAGATTACCCTGATCTCCTATCTCATGCAGAGTTTTAGTTGTAAGTGTAAGTGGTTTTAGTAGGCCCAGATTTTCTACTAGAAAGCTACCAGCAGGTTTATATGTGGTAAAGTTGAGTTAAGTGCTTGCTTTGGCACTGCTGTTTTTTCTGTATGTTTAGCTGTGGTTTCTTCTGCCACCTGCTCCAGAGAGCCAGGAAAATGGGTAGAGTGAACACAAACCCCACTTAAAACTGCAGACAGCAATTACATTAATCACGTTCATCAACACTGCAATAGAGTGACCCTGAGAGTTGCATCTTCTGAGATGTCTGTGGGAGGTAAGACAATTTAGAAATCTTGGATGATTCTTGATGTAAGAGTGGTCAATCCTAAATGGCCACATTTTTCTGTTTCTGTGCTGATTTTCTACACAAGTGCTTTAAGAAACTCTGTAAAAAAATAATAGAATGTAAACTTATATTAAAAGCAAAATGCACAACACTACAAATGCATTAACGTGCATGCATTCCCACACTATATGCACATCCATTTCACAGGCTAAATGCACACATTAATTACATCATACACTGCACGCATACATTCATATAATACATGCACAGATCCACGTAATTACCCCACAATATATATTTCAGCATTCTCACCTACACTTAAAATGCTTGTTATATGGTTCAAACAACTCTCTTGTGACTTGTTTTTTGCTCTCCTTAAGTTTAAAGGGTAATCCAGACGTGGACCCCTTGCTCACGGTGCCTAGAGAGATATTGGCTATACCTCACTGATGATGCCTAACAAGGTTGAAATGATCGTCTGGGCAGGGGCGGACTGACCACTCGGGCAGATCGGTCATGGACCGAGGGCCCGAGGCAGTCAGGGGCCCGGCAGGCTGCACAGCCATGCTCTGGCTGGGGAGATCAGATCACAGATCTCCCCAGCCAGAATTGCACATATTCCAGCGATAGGAATTCCATTGCTCCTGCAACCTCTTTCTGTTTCCCCCCTCTGCCCCCCTCCACCCCCACCTTCTGAGGCCTGGCAGTGATCCTGCTGCTCCTGCCAGGTCTCCTCAATGTCTGCGGAGCTCCATGTGAGTGGAAGAGGCGGGGCCGAAAGAGGGGAAGTTACATCACTTCCTGCCCTGCAGAATCTGCTGAACCCTGGCAGACAGCAGGTAAGTAAATATTACTTTTTTTTAAGCTAATATCCCCCCCTTACCCAGCCCCAGTGCCCCCCTTCACCCAGCCCCAGTGCCCCCCTTCACCCATCCCAGCCCCAGTGCCCCCTTCACCCAGCCCCAGTGCCCCCCTTCACCTATCCCAGGCCCTGTTCCCCCCTTAACCCATCTCAGCCCAGTGCCCCCCTTCACCCATCCCAGCCATGTGCCCCCTTCACCCATCCCAGCACCTGTACCCCTTAACCCACCCTAGTGCCCCCTTCACCCATCCCAGACCCTGTGCCCCCTTTTACCCATCTCAGCCCCAGTGTCCTCTTTCACCCATCTCAGCTCCAGTGCCCCTTCACCCATCTCAGCCCCAGTGCCCCCTTTCACCCACCCCAGTGCCCCCTTCACCCATCTCAGTGCCCCCTTCACCCATCTCAGCCCCAGTGCCCCCTTTCACCCAGCCCCTGTGCCCCTTTCACCCATCCCAGCCCCAGTGCCCCCTTCACCCATCTCAGCTCCAGTGCCCCCCTTCATGCATCCCAGTACCTGTGCCGCTTCACCCATCCCATTACATGTGCCTCTTCACGCAGCCCAGTACCTGTGCCCCTTCACCCAGCCCAGCTCTGTGCCCCCTTCACCCATCCCAGCACCTGTACCCCCTTAACCCATCTCAGCTCCAGAGCCCCCTTCACCCATCCCAACACCTGTGCCCCCTTTGACCCATCCCAGACCGTGTGCCCCCTTTCACCGATCCCAGACCGTGTGCCCCCTTTCACCCATCTCAGCTCCAGTGCCCCCTTCACCCATCCCAACCCCTGTGCCCCCTTTGACCCATCCCAGCCCATGTGCCCCCTTTGACCCATCCCAGCCCATGTGCCCCCTTTCACCCATCCCAACCCCTGTGCCCCCTTTACCCTTTCCAGTCCATGTGCCCCTTTACCCATCCCAGCCCCAGTGCCCCCCCACCCAGCCCAGCACCTGTGCCCCCCTTCATCCATACCAGCCCTTGTGCTCCCTTTACCCATCCCAGTCCCTGTGCCCCTTTCACCCAGCCCCTGTGCCCCTTTCACCCAGCCCATGTGCCCCTTTTACCCATCCCAGCCCCAGTGCCCCTTCACCCATTTCAGTGCCCCCTTCACCCATCTCAGCTCCAGTGCCCCCCTTCATGCATCCCAGTACCTGTGCCGCTTCACCCATCCCATTACATGTGCCCCTTCACCCAGCCCAGTACCTGTGCCCCTTCACCCAGCCCAGTACCTGTGCCCCTTCACCCAGCCCAGTACCTGTGCCCCTTCACCCAGCCCAGTACCTGTGCCCCTTCACCTAGCCCAGTACCTGTGCTCCCTTTACCTATCCCAGCCCCAGTACCCCTTCACCCATACCAGGCCCTGTGCCCCCCTTTTCCTATCCCAGCCCCTGTACCCCTTCACCCATCCCAGCCCCTGGGCCCCTTTACCCATCCCAGCCCCTGTGCCCCCTTCACCCATCCCAGCCCCTGTGCCCCCTTTATCCATTCCAGCCCCTGTACCCCTTTATCCATCCCAGCCCCTGTACCCACCTTTTCCTATCCCAGCCCCTGTGCCCCCCTTTTCCTATCCCAGCCCCTGTGCCCCCCTTTTCCTATCCCAGGCCCTGTGCCCCCTTTACCCATCCCAGGCCCTGTGCCCCCTTCACCCATAACACCACCTGTGCCCCCTTCACCCATCCCAGTCACTATGCCCCTTTATCCATCTGAGCCCCCTTTCACAGCCCCTCTGCCCTCTTTATCCATCTGAGCCCCTATGCCCCTTCACACACCAAAGCCCCTATGCTCCTTTACCATCCGAGATCCCACCCCCCCTTCACCCACTACAGCCCTATCACTCTCATCCCTATCCTTCCCTGTACCCACCACAGCCTCGGTGCCTTCTTGTACACTCCTCAGCCTCTCTCTCGCCCTGTACCCACCTCACCCCTATGCCTTCCTGCACCCACTACAGTCCTCATCACTCTCCTCCCTATCCCTCCCTGCACTCACTACAGCCCCTATCCCTCACTGCTCCCACTGCAGCCGCTATCCCCCCACCGTCCGTATGCCCCCTGCACCTACTATAGCCCATATCCCCCTTCATGCACTGCAGTCACTATCCACACACATACTGCAGCCTCTGTATCTCCCCCACACAGTAGAGCCTCTAGTATCATACAAACATACACTACAGTCCCAGCAGGGCCGGCGCTTCCTATAAGGCGAACTAGGCAGCCGCCTAGGGCGCCATATAGGAGGGGGCGCCCTGCGCCCCCATCGCCGGCCCTTTAAATGCTGCTGCCACTTGAGCGCTCTATAAAGAGCGCTCAGGCGGCTGCCGCACTGCCTCACCTCCCCTCCCCTGTAGCGTGGCCGAGCTCCTCTCCGGTCCGCGGTCCCGGCCGGACTGACAGGAAGTGCACACTGAGAGTGCATTTCCTGTCAGTCCGGCTGGGTACAGGAAACAGAAACTCCTGTACCACGGACCGGAGAGGAGCTCGGCCACGCTGCAGGAAGGGAAGGTGAGGAGAAAAGGGGGGGGGGAGAGAATTAGAGATTACAGGGAGGGGGGGAGGCGGGGAAGAAGAGATTACAGGGAGGGAGGGAGGGGGAAAGAAGAGATTACAGGGGGGGGAAGAGATTACAAGGAGGGAGGGGGAAAGAAGAGATTACAGGGAGGAGGGGGAAAGAAGAGATTACAGGGAGGGAGGGGGGGAAGAAGAGATTACAGGGAGGGAGGGGGGTAGAGATTACAGGGAGGGGGAAGAAGAGATTACAGGGAGGGAGGGGTGGGAAGAAGAGATTACAGGGGGGGAGAAGAGATTACACGGATGGGGGGAGAAGAGATTACAGGGAGGGAGGGGGAAAGAAGCGATTACAGGAAGGAAGGGAGGAAGAAGAGATTACAGGGTGGGGGGGAGAAGAGATTACAGGGAGGGGGGAGAAGAGATTACAGGGAGGGAGGGGTAAAGAAGAGATTACAGGAAGGGAAGGGGAAGAAGAGATTACAGGAAGGGAGGGGGGTAAGAAGAGATTACAGGGATGGAGGGGGAAGAAGAGATTACAGGGAGGGGGGAGAAGAGATTAAAGGGAGGGGGGAGAAGAGATTACAGGGAGGGGGGAGAAGAGATTACAGGGAGGGAGGGGGGAAAGAAGAGATTACAGGAAGGGAGGGGGAAGGAAGAGATTACAGGGAGGGAGGGAGGAGAAGAGATTACAGGGAGGGAGGGGGGGAAGAAGAGATTACAGGGAGGGGGGAGAAGAGATTACAGGGAGGGGGGAGAAGAGATTACAGGGAGGGGGAGAAGAGATTACAGGGAGGGAGGGGGGAAGAAGAGATTACAGGAAGGGAGGGGGGAAAGAAGAGATTACAGGGAGGGAGGGGTGGGAAGAAGAGATTACAGGGAAGGGGGAGAAGAGATTACAGGGAGGGGAGAAGAGATTACAGGGAGGGAGGGGAGAAGAGATTACAGGGAAGGAGGGGGAAATAAGAGATTACAGGAAGGGAGGGGGAAGAAGAGATTACAGGAAGGGAGGGGGAAGAAGAGATTACAGGAAGGGAGGGGGGAAAGAAGAGATTGCAGGGAGGGAGGGGGGAAGAAGAGATTACAGGGAGGGGGGGGGAAGAAGAGATTACAGGGAGGGGGAGAAGAGATTACAGGGAGGGAGGGGGGAAAGAAGAGATTACAGGAAGGGATGGGGGAGGAAGAGATTACAGGAAGGGAGGGGGAAAGAAGAGATTACAGGGAGGGAGGGGTGGGAAGAAGAGATTACAGGGAGGGGGAGAAGAGATTACAGGGAGGGGGGAGAAAAGATTACAGGAAGGGAGGGGGGAAAGAAGAGATTACAGGGAGGGAGGGGGAAAGAAGAGATTACAGGGAGGGAGGGGGAAGAAGAAGAAGAGAGTGGAGGGAGGGAGAAGAGAAGATTACGGGGGGGAGAAGAAGAGATTACAGGGAGGGGGGAGAAGAAGAAGAGATTACAGGGAGGGGGGAGAAGAAGAGAAGATTACAGGGAGGGGGAGAAGAAGAGAAGATTACAGGGGGAGAAGAGGAGAACATGGGGAAGAAGAGGAGAACAAGAGGAGAGCGGGAGGAGAACACGGGGGGGGTGAAAACACAGGGAAGGGGGTTGATAAGAACGTGGGGGAGGGTGAGACCACTAAAGGAGGGAGGGGGTGGTGGAGAGACCACTAGGGGAGGGCGGTGAGGAGAGACTGCTAAGGAAGGGTGGGGGGAGAGCAGAGAACACTAAGGGAGGGAGGGGGTGTGTGGAGGATATACCACTAGGGGAGGGTGGGGGTAGAGTAGAGACCACTAAGGGAGGTGGGGGGGAGGAGAGTAGAGACCACTAAGGGACAGGGGAGGGGAGGAGATGAGAGACCACTAAGGGGTAGGGGAGATCTCTAAGGGATGGAAGGGAGAGCTCTATAGGACAGGGGGCAGGACAGGGAGCTCTTTCACACTACGCACACACACACACACACACAATGCATCCCTATACATACTCAGAAACACACAATGCATCCCTACACACACAGAAACACAACATGCTTCCCTTACACACAGAGAAACACACAATGCATCCATTACACACACACACACACACACACACACAATGCAACCCTTACACATAAAGACAATGCATCCTTTGCACACATACACAGAAACACACAATGCATCCCTTACACACACATGCAAACACACATTGCTTCTCTTACACACACAGAGCAACACAATGCATCTTATACACACTCAACGCACCTTGAGCTGTGTAAGGGGTCCCAAAAAATGGAGCTGCTTGCCGTTCTCCCAGAACATTGAATTTTGTGACCACAGTTACAAACAGCCTCCAGAGATCCTGTTCTACACCAGACCAGTGGAACCAGACTGCAGCCAGAGCCCATCACCATCCTCATCTGGTTGTAAGTAGGCAATCTAGTATATTATTAGTGACACTAATCTCTAATTTACCTCACATTAAAGGGACACTTTAGTCCCCAGAACCACTGCAGCTTAATGAAGTGGTTCTGGTGTCTATAGTTTGTCCCTGCAGGCTTTTTAATGTAAACACACACTGTGTGCAGCACTGGCGTTAGTTCATATGGCAGATCATATGGGTAGGGCATTGTAATGTCACTGGGGGGGGGCTGCAAATCTTTCTTTTGCCTAGGGCGGCAAAAATCCTTGCACCGGCCCTGAGTCCCAGTATCCCCCAGCTGCCTACTATAGCCCCTATCCCACACACACACACAGCAGCCCCTATCCACACACTCTCTGCAACACAACCAGCCCTCTCCACTAACATACGACACTGTATGCACGTAAGGAACCTCACTGTATGCACGTAATCCCACAAACAGCATTACCACACATTCAATACAACATGCAGCCTCCCTACACAAACATCACAAGAGGCATCCTCAGCATGGCAATACTGCATACAGCCTCCTTATACACACGCACATCACAAGAGGCATCCCCAGCATGGCAATACTGCATACAGCCTCCTTATACATACAAACGCAATTATTACAATTACTTATATAGCACCAACATATTCTGTGCAGCGCAGTACAATAGGTAAAACAAGTCAAACAATTAATTCTAATTCAACATGTTGACATACAGGAAGCAAGCAGCATCCCACACATGCAACCACACAAGTAGCCTCCAAACACATGTGTTTGGAGGCTGCTTGTATGGTTGAACATGTGGGAGATGCTGCTCCACTCAAAAACAATGTTTTATTTAAACACTGTTTTTGGTTGGATTAACCCTTTAAAGTATATCTGGCCCTGTTTGGGGGACGCCATGACTCACACAGCCATGCTGGCACCTTGCACCGGGAGGGGGGGCCTTGATCTCCTATTGACCGAGGGCCCTATAAGTTGTCAGTCCGCCCCTGCGTCTGGGGGTTGCTGTATCTCTCGTGCAGAGAGAGCCGGCCTGTATTTAGGATCTGTTGTGCCCTTTTGAGTGTAATCAATCTTTGATCCAAATGGCTTGGTTCTCTCTGTAATGGCACACGATGAGCTAAAACCAGCTTGAGAACTGAGCGGGAACCCACCGAAAAGCAGGCTAATTGAGCTGTTGTCCATTCTCAGCACTCTCTTGCGACTTATTTTATGCTCTCCGTATGTGGCTCAAATATCTTCAGTAGTAGTCCGAGCTGACTGTATACATTGTGGAACGCAAGAGACAACATTAGTGAACTATAGAAAAGAGATAGCTCTAGTTCCAAGGTTGCTTTCATGTAAGTTATTCAAATATTTAGTGAGATTCTCATTTAATTCAATGCAAGCCTCTAGGAATGGATCATTGTAGAGACAAAAAATACATTGACACCCTACTACAAGTGAAAAACGTTTGTACCAAATAGAAAACACTGCCTGTTATTTATCCTTTATTATATTACATCATTTTTAGAAACTAGGGCTGGGTCTGGGTTAGGTCTAGGTTTAGAGTTAGGTTTAAGTATATGGTTAATTCAATCTTAGGGCAGCCCTGGGACATAAACTGTCTGCTCAAAATTGTTAAAAGCTATACCGCTATTTGTCCTAATTAATTGCTTCTTCCCTTATGCTGATATAGAGGGAGAAGAGCTGGAGAAAGAGAACCCCATTATCTTGCAGTGTACGTTTGTGCTATACCATTCCATAAATCGCATTGTTTGTACTGCGTTGCTGATATTGTTGAAAACACTTTGAAAGATGATTGTTGCACCATGACTGATAACTTGCAAAACAATAGCTTTAGAAACCGATAAAGCAGCCATGAAACCAGAAATTCTGTTCACATAAATCAGTGTAAAACAACCTTCCCAAGAATTCAGTAACATAAATGACACACCATCAGTCTTCGTAAATAGTTCAACAAAAATGTGTTAAAAAAAAAAAGGGCCTTTACCAAGCACAGAAATATATTCACACACCTTTCCCACCTGGATACAGTGACACACCTAATATAAAGTGCACCTGCCAAAGGATGTCTCTGAATAAATGTAACCTCTTGATCTCGTACTTCCGAGTCCTTACTCCTGATCTTCCATTCATTTTCTTAGCAACAGACCTCTAATGAAACATATCTAAGATCAGTGCAGGACACATTATTGCACTTTTCATTTTAACTTCAATATAAACAGGCATATCTCGAGTATTTCTCAACACTTTGTAAAGTAATAAAATGTGAGCAGGATAGTGTTTTGCTGCAGAGAGATTTGTATAGATTGGGGGACTGGGCACTAAAATGGCAGTTTAAATTTAATGTAGAGAAATGCAAAGTTATGCACTTCGGGGTCAAGAATGCACAAGCAACTTACACCCTAAATGGTGTAATTAGGGATAACCACACATGAGAAGGGTTTGGGAATTGTTATAGACAACACATTAGGCAGCAATATGCAATGTCAATCTGCAGTTGTTAACGCCAGTAAGGTTTTGTCATGTATAAATAGGGGCGCAAATTCTAGGGATGAAAATATAATTTTGCCTCTTTATAAATCGCTGGTAAGACCACACCTTGAATATGCTGTGCAATTTTGGGCACTTTTCTAAAGAAGGATATCATAGCACGAGAAAAAAGTGCAGAGACGAGCTACAAAATTGATTAAAGGAATGGAGCACTTTAGTTACAAAGAAAGGTTAAAAATTGTAAAACTCTTTAGTTTGGAGAAACAGCGCCTCAGAGGGGATATGAAACACCTATTTCACACTTTTGATGCTCTTCTTCGCCCTTTTACGCCCCCTCCTTCTACCACCTTGTCCGCCACAAACTTTGCATCTCACTTCACTGAGATCTCTAAAATCAGAGAAGAGATCGCTAATTTCTCTCCTTCCCCTACCAATACATCACCCAACCCTACTCCCTCCACCATTCTACACTCATTCGCACCTGTTACAGCAGAAGAGGTTTCTGCTCTGCTCCGGTCCTCCCGCCCCACCACCTGTTCCCTCAATCCTATTGCCTCATATCTCAACCACACTTTGTCTCCCTCTCTTGCTCTTCCTCTTACTAAACTTTTCAATCTCTCCCTTTCTTCTGGCACATTTCCCTCACCCTTCAAACATGCAACTGTAACCTCAATTCTGAAAAGGCCCAGCCTTGACCCCAACTCCCCATCCAACTACCGCCCTATATCGCTACTGCCATTTGCCTCCAATATCCTCGAGAGAGTTGTGTACACCAGACTGACTGACTTTCTCGAAACCAACTCTCTGCTTGACCCCCTCAGTCTGGATTCTGCGCTGGTCATTCTATCGAAATGGCTGTGACCAAAGTATCCAACAATTTAATTGCTGCTAAATCTCGCGGCCAATACTCTATCCTTATTCTCATTGATCTTTCTGCTGCCTTTGACACTGTTGATCATCAACCGCTTCTCCATATTCTCCATAATTGTGGTCTATGGGATACTGCTCTCTCCTGGTGCTCCTCCTACCTCTCCCAGTGCTCTTTCAGTGTTTTTTTATCTGACTCTGCCTCTTCCCCCCAACCACCCTCTGTCGGCGTCCCCCAAGGTTCTGTCCTTGGTCCCCTACTGTTCTCTATCTATACCACCTCCCTTGGTAAACTCATCAACTCCTTTGGCTTCCATTACCATTTCTATGCAGATGACATGCAAACCTACCTGTCCACTCCTGATCTCTCTCCACCCATCTTGACTCGTGTCTCTGACTGCCTCTCTGCAATTTCCAACTGGATGGCTGCTCACTTAATTAAACTAAACCTGTCCAAAACAGAACTTCTGGTCTTTCCTCCCTCAAGTGTTAACACTCCCATGTCTGTCTCCCCTTTCAAGTCAACGGCGCTACCATCACCTCTACCTCACTTGCTCACTGCCTGGGTGTTTCTTTTGACTCCAACCTCTCCTTCACCCCTCATGTCCAATCAATCGCCACATCCTGTTGCTTCCATCTCAAAAACATAGCGCGCATCCGCTCCTATTTAACGCCAGATGCGGCTAAGGTGCTTGTCCATGCTGTTGTTCTCTCTCGCCTTGACTACTACAATACCCTTCTCAGTGGTCCTATGTGTTCCCAGATTGCACCACTGCAATCTATAATGAACACAGCGGTGAGGCTCATTTTCCTGTCCGCTCGCACCTCCCACACCTCCCTGCTCTGTCAGTCCCTGCATTGGCTTCCAGTTAGATATAGGGCTCAATTTGCTTACAAGTCCCTACATAATGCTGTCTGTACTCCCACCTCTAATGCTCGCCTCCAAGATTTCTCCAGGGCTGCACCTCCTCTGTGGAACTCCCTTCCCTTCTCCGTAATACTTTCACCCAGTCTCCACTCCTGCAACTGTCACAATTACCTACTAAGCCCTCAGTGAATACTTTTCTAACAACCTACTTTATACCCCTACTTTTACCCTTTGTGTCACTATACCCCACTCCCTCTAGAATGTAAGCTCATTGAGCAGGGCCCTCCACCTCTCTATTCCAGTACATCCAGTTGTCTGGTTACAATTACATGTCTGTTAGTCCACCCATTGTATAGCGCTACGGAATCCTATGGAGCTATATAAATAATCAAATAATAATCAAATAATAATAATAATTAGTGGGGTAATAGCTGTTTGATCCAAGGAGATATCTGACTGCTATTTTGGGGTCAAGAAGAAATTTTTTCCTTCTTTGTTGCAAAATTGGAAGCGCTTCAGACTGGGTTTTTTGCCTACTTTTGGATCAACAGCAAAAACCTATGTGAGGAAGGCTGAACTTGATGGACGCAAGTCTCTTTTCAGCTATGTAACTATGTAACTATGAGTATAGCTGGTAACTAATGGACGTCTGTCTTCAGAGGCTTACTTTTCCAAGCCAGTTTTGTGAATGGGGAGACACTGATTGGCGGAGAGCATCAGCTGACTGCTCTCAGCCAATCAATGGCGCCCCCGCCTGACATCTCTTCGCACTTCCTGAAACTGAAATTTCAGAAGCCGGATGCTGCTTGGGGGGAGTTGAGTTAGGCGCTGGAGGGAACTTTGAGGTTAAACCGTTTGAGAATGGTTTAACCCCCTGAAGGTGAGAATGCGCCAGGGGACTTCTTGGCACCATAACAACTTTATTTAAATTAAGTTGTTATGGTGCCTTAAGCAGCATAAACTGTCCCTTTAAGTCCATTAACATATTCTACAATAATCAGACTTGTGCATTCAGTTTCAAACTTAATTTAATAAACCATCTAACTGTTGTCCCCAGAGTTTATGTTGTCTATGTAGATAATTAGACATCACTTTGCTAATTTGAACATATGTACCCATTTTTCACTATTTAAGCCAAATCTCTGCTATTTCCATGTCTAAAAAAAACCATTTAAAATGTCAGGTGTGTTTTAAGAAATATTATTTGCTCAGAAAAAGAAGCAGAAATATAAGTGCAAATGTACTCTTAAAAATAAACAATTGGTGAATCATTTTTATTTGACAGAGTGCATTTAGGTTACAGTGAAACTGACTAAACACACATTTACAGTAATATACTTGATATTTGCTCTTTCGTCACATAACAAAGTTACACCTGAAGTTTCTACTCCAGTTTTTGGAGCAGTACTGTTCCATGGCCATGATGCTTATTCTATACTTTACAAGTATTTGCACAACTGTGCTGCAGTTCATCTGACAGAGCTAGTGATTTAGGAAAAACTGATGCCGGATGTAGAAGACAGGAGACACTGTTCTTACCCTGTGAATCCCTTGGGTTTCATTTCATACAAACACCAAGCGATCAGTCTCTTCTCCAAAGTACTCAGTCATCCTCAGTCTATCACTTACTAGATGTGTTTGCAAGTCCCGAGAGTTTGGCAGAGAAGCACTGTTAACTTCTATCTGGGCTGTCCACAGGCTTAAATGTTTTGCTCTGATAGGTTCACACTGGGAGAAACATTCTATATATGTCTAACTGTGGTTTTTGGTTTTAACCACCCACCGGTACAAACAAAGTCAGAGCTATGAAACTTTAGGTGGTCAAGGGAAGAAATATTTGTATTTGGCACCAAGGATCTGTATCCAGCCTTCATCACCCCTTGAATTTTTGACCCAACTTTATGAAAAAATAGTTACAATTGTTAACTTAGAGTGAGAGAATTTTATTTTTGGTGGACAACCACGAGGCCATATATTTTATATAAATATTTGCATTTAAATCTGTAGGCTACGGTAATTATACTTGGATAAATTAAAATATAACTTTAATTTAATACAAAAGTAAACTGTAAAATTTTCATTGAATAAAATTTAACTATGATATGTGTGTGTGTTTATGTGTGTGTATGTATACATTTTATGATAAGCTTAAACATGTCACCAGATTACTATCGTCAATCATAGTTTCATGGGGTTCACCTTTTTACTCTATTTGCAAGGACTACTAATTCGTTCACCCCTCTGAATGTGGTCTCCTCTTCCTACACAAGTCCCTTACTGTGTAATCTTACTGTTTAACTCAATATAAAGTAAGTCAGTTACAATTATGTGTCAGCTATAAAGGAAGTCTAAAAATAAGCGCATTTCCAAGTAAACTGAGACAAATGAGAAAACTCAAAAAAGCCGAGTGGCCAGAAAGTCCTAAAATTTGAAAAAAATATGCCCGTCAAAACCCTCAATGGGGTTAAATGCACAATTCATAGAATAACTACAAAAGGCTAGAAAAGCACAAGTACAAAAAATGGGTCCAAAATGAATCAGCAACACTCAAAGCACTTTGCAATGCTGAATTTATTGACTGAGCATGCAAAGCTTATGAGCAATGTAAACTTTGCAGAGTCATTGTTTTTATATATACATACTATTTACCTCTTGCGTGACTCAAAGGATGGCAATATTTAAGCATGGTGGGAAATCAATAAGGGTGTAGATAACCCTGCATAGCAGTTTAATGACAAGGAACTATGAGACATATTTTCAGCATCAAATGCACCCTGATGTCATACACTTTTCTAGGATGATAATGTCTCTGTCTCACACTTCTAAGAACACCAGTATGAAGTCAAATTCCTTTCGTGGTCTCCTCACTCATTAGATCTAAACATTGTTTAGAGTCTTTGCAGCTAATTCTGGAACACTAAGAACACAATTCTTCTCAAATAAATAGAATTATTTTTTATGAAAATATGGTGCAGTACATACTACACCTAGTTCAATGCTCTTGTAGAAGAATTCCAGAGGCTTTAATGCTATACTGAAGGCATAGTTTGGCCCTGGACTAAATATACAAGCAGGCACGTTAGGCACTTACCTAGAAGTGCTTGTTGGCCTGGCCAAGAGCATGTGTCTGGATGCTTAGAAATATGTCTTTACATAAAAATCTGTCACTGTGAAAACAACTCATTGTTTGATCAAAGATTAACTTAGCATGGAGAATATAGACAGCTGGGGACCTGACTGGTCTCCTAAATAGTGTATAGCCCATGTTCATAATCCTTATTAGGTCCTTAAAATACTATATCATTTTTTTCTGAATTCTTGTCCACTCACTGTAAATAGTCTTGTGTGTGATTATGTTTGTGTTGCTTGCATATGTTTCTACATGCATTGTAATTTTTTGCAAGTGAAGACTATCCTTTTCCCTTCTTAACCAGATTTCATTCTGTTTAATAGGCATTTTCTTATTACATGCACATATGCTTTGTTTTAATAAATTTAATATCAGATGTGCTACAATATACTATTGACATTACAGAGCAAACAGTGTCACATTTGTACCAAGCTGCAAATGATGTAGCAGGTTATGACAGACACTACCAGTTCATAATTGTAAATGGATGTATGAGATGCGTAATGCTGAAAGGTTACATTTATAGATGTGTTGGATTCATATCAATGCATGTCCGATTATAGATAGAAATGACATATGTGATCATTGCTGCCAATCACAAAATAATCTTGCAAAGTGAATGTCAGGTGCTGACAACCAGACTCAGCCCAGTGTCATAGAAAACATCTCACATTAAAGCAGATGGAATCAAAGGCTTAGAAACAAAAGTGACCAAAAGTGGATACCTCAAGAAACAAAAGGATTAAGGATCTCTAAGTCTTTTGTACCATCTGTTATAGTTTCATAAAATGCATTAACACAGATTCAGTGATTTTACGCAACCTGGTACTCTCTGCAAGAGTAACTATTTCTCTGCACGCACGATAGATCTTCACAGAGCAATTGGACTGAGATCTCAGTATTTCAGTCTAATGACTGATTCTATATATCATATTTACTCTAATCTAATGCGCACCTTTATTGGTAAATAAAGTTTCCAAAATTAGAATGCGCATTAGATTCGATGGCGCAATAGACTTCAAGTTCCAGAAGGGATTTTTTTTCTCCAATAATGAGGTTTGGAAGTTACAAAATGAGCTAGCAGAATACCCAAGGAATCACAGTATTCCTCCATTATGGGAAATAATTGAGAAAATGTAACAACAAAGAGTTAAAATGAGTTAATAGCTCAATGAGTACCAGTCATGCCAGATAGAACCTATGGTATTTTTTTTATAATTTGTACTTTATTGAAATTTTAATTTTCAAGTAGGGAAGGGATACATAAAGGAAGAGGGGGGGAGGAGGGGAGTGGGGGAAATATACATCCATAGTATAATCCAGTACAGTACAAATACCACGTGAAATTGTGTCATCATACAAGCATACCAGTTTGTGGTTTTAGATTCATTAGAATACCAGGGTTCGTTAGAATTACCAGGGTCATTAGAGACCTAAGGGTTTTAGGAACTTTGGAATTCTCCTCCATGTCTGGGTATAGTGCTCGTAGTCCAGCAGCCCACCCCGTTTGTATATAATAAGAGATAGATGGGTGTAGGCCTGCATTGTGTATAGAGAAGTGACATGTCCAAGGGACCCCCATTCCTTTCGGAATGGGTTTTTCCACCTAGGTTTGTAGCCGGCAATATTTTAGTCTAGTGACCGTCATTCGTGATGGTATTGCATCCCCTTATCTGGTGCTGTAAGATTGTACCAATGCTTCTAAGAGCAGTACATGTTGACATCCCATATATTTACAACATAACAGGTCATAGCGAGTGAGATTTCCGCGTATTGTGTTCACTTATTGGCCATATGTGCGTATACGTTAGATACATTTCATCCGATCTCTTGGTATACTTAATTGCTATCGTTGGATCAATTTTCTAGGACTAAGTGTAAATCTAGAAAGAACTCATAGTCATACGTTGTGATCCATCCTAGCATTTCTTAGGGAGGAGAGCGGATAAAAGATTACCTCGTGCTCAATGAGAAGGTAGTGTATTTTGTAAACGCTTTGTCATATCTAGATTTTCCCATTTTTGCCAGTTCAATCGTGCTATATAGGTCTGTTTGGGTGTGGTGGCAGATATTATTTCATACCTGAGAAATTGTCTGGTTTTATGCCATATCAAAACGGGAGTTGGGCAACCAGATTTTTTCCAATGAGCTGCAATTACACTCCTTGTAGCTAATATTGTCATCAGCAGTATGTAAGTGGTCTCACGGGACATTTCACCTGGGAGTAAGAGGAAAAGGGCCATTGTGGGCGTAAGTGGTGGAAGGTTAATCCCCAGTAGTTCCCATATGTGTTGCGTTTCGTCCCATAGTGGTTTTACCTCTAGACACTCCCACCAGATATGGGTCATTGTTCCCCTATCTTTGTCACACCTCCAACATGTAGGTGAAGATTGGGGAAACATTTTTTGAATTTTGTCAGGAGTATAGTACCACCTGTATATTAATTTTCTGTGGGCTTCAGTGTGAGAAAAGCAGGTTGTGATGCCTTTCAAGGCTTGGAATGAGGTCAACCATTGTTTGTCTGTAGGACAATGAGTGCATTCTTCTTCCCATTTTGTTTGGTATTTAATATTTTGATTGAGGAACTTGATGTAGGAGTAGGGAATAGCAGCTTGTGAGTGTTTTATTCCTGACCGGAGTATAATGACAGCGGTTGTACAGAAGTAAGTGTTTTGAGTCTGTAGTATTGCTTACAGATTGAGTAGATGTGGGCGCTACCCTGTCGGAGATCAAACTCTTTAGTTGGATGTATGGGAAAATAAAAGATGAGGGTAGTCTATATTGTGCTCTCAGTTCTGGGAATGGCATTAGAGATCCCTGTTTACATAGATCTGCAATTCGGGAGATCCCCATTTCCCCCCATTTACTTAGGGATAGCCATGGGGACACCGAGTTCAAAGACGTGATAGGTGCCCATAGGGAAAATTTTGTGTAATTTCCACCGGATCGGTGGAGGTAGTCCCATGCTTGGATGGTGTATTTAGTGAGTGGTAATAATGGTTTGCGCTTGTCCCTGAGGTGTTTGGGAGTCCACATATAATCAAGTACTGAGCCTTTAGGGTCATACCCATTTTCGATGTCGACCCATTGTAACGTGTGTTTGGGGGCATGAAGTTTCACGGCATGTTCTAATATAGCTGCTCTATGATAAGCTGCTATTTTGGGGAATCCCAATCCCCCTTCTTTGCTGGGGGATTGTATTAGGGTTAAGGGCAACCTAGGTTTTCTATTGTCCCATATGTACTTCGTCAATATGGATTGTATTTGTTTAAGTAACGTAGGTGATATGGGAATTGGCAGCATTCGAAATATGTACAATAGTTTTGGTAAGACCATCATCTTGATGGTATTTATCCGGCCTAACCAGGATATCATAACATCCTTCCATTTATGTAGTATCAGTTTACAAGTTTGCGGTATAGTGGAAAAGTTACAAGTACTAATGTTTCTAAGTGTGCCTGAGAAAGTCTGTCTCCAATCGAACGTGTATTTGTGTTTCAAGTTGGTAACTTCTGTAGACGGGAGACGTATGGGTAGACCCTGGGTTTTTGTTTGGTTAAGCTTGTAATAGGAAATTTGACTATATTCCTCTAGGGTGTGTAGAAGATGTGGCAGTGATAGGTCAGGTCGTGACATGGATATGAGTATGTCATCCGCGAACATTGACAATTTATATTCTGTGTTATGAATGGTTATACCCTTTATATTAGCGTGTGATCTGATTTTGTACGCCAATGGTTCTAGGGACAGCACAAATAGTAGGGGGGACAACAGGCAACCTTGGCGAGTGCCATTAGTAATATAAAAAGGGTTTGAGATGAATCCTGCGTTGGAGACTCTGGCAGATGGGGTAGAATATAGCGTCATAACGCCCTTGATGAATTCCTCAGGGAATCCGAATTTGAGTAGCACTTGGGTCATGTATTCCCAATTAAGTCTATCGAAGGCCTTCTCTGCGTCCAGCGCCAAGAGAAGGCCTTCCATATTGTGCGTGTCCATGTGAGCGAGAATATCCAGTATTTTCCTTGTGTTGTCCGAGCCTTGCCTAGTTTTGATGAATCCTGATTGATCATTATGTATTACTCGTGAAAGAATGGGTGAGAGACGGTCCGCAATTATTTAGGCGTATATTTTGGTGTCACAATTAAGTAATGATATGGGTCTGAAGTTTTGGCAAAGTGTCGCTGGTTTGCCCGGTTTGGGGAGTGTCGAGATGTTCGCTTGGAGCATTTCCGATGGCATCTCCCCAGTGAAGAAGCAGTGGTTGATAAATTCGGCGAAGTGCGGGGCTAATGTGTCGGAGAAAGTCAAATAATATAGGTTGGTAAAACCGTCTGGTCCTGATGCTTTGTGGGGGGGTAATTTCTTAATTGCATTTTTCAGTTCTTCTACTGAGAATGGTTTAGTGAGTGTTTCTAATTCTGCTTGAGTTAATGTAGGGAGATGTATCGACTTGAGGTAGTCCTGTATTTGTGTTTTCGAAGGTGTGTATGTGTTCTTGTCAGTGGCAAGGTTGTAAAGGGAACTGTAGTATTTTGCGAACGTTTCGACAATGTCTTGTGGGTTCAGGATTTTGGTTTTATCTGGTCGTAGTAAATAGGCAACTCTAGAGTTAGCCATCCGAGATTTTAACTTAGACGCCAGGATCGCTCCTGCTTTATTTCCGTGTGCGAAGAAATTGTGTTTGTATTTCTGCAGTCAAAAATTTGTCTTGTCTAACTCTAGTTCTTGAAGTTGGTTTTGTAAGAGTCTTACGTAAAGGTCCGGGGACACATTCACTTTGTTAGTGTGTGTCAGTACTTTTATTTGTTGGATGAGGTCGGCATACTTTTTACATCTTTTTTTGTTAGCAAAGCTAGCCATTTTTATAAACAGGCCTCTGAGCACTGCTTTGTGAGCTTGCCAAATTATTGGGGTGGATGTATCATCCGTGGCATTAGTTTGGAAGTAGATTTCCATTTCTGTTTTGATTTGTGCGACAATGTCAGGATCCCTCAGTAAGGAATCATTTAATCTCCATGAGCCCCCCCCTTTTGTTGGGGTAATGGGTTGAGATGGTGAGCATGGTCATGGGGCATGGTCAGACCAAGTCATAAGACCGATTTTTGTGTCTTGAATGCGGGGTATTAATGATGAGTGTATGAGGAACCTATCGATCCTTGAATAGGAGTTATGGGCCTGGGAGTGGAATGAGAAGTCTTTCTCCGAGGGGTGGAGTATCCTCCAAATGTCTACATAGCCTGAATCGTGGATTTGTTTCTTGATGGTACCGGTTATAGAGGCGCGTTGGTTTAAAGTTTTGCGGGATATTTGGAGGTTTGAGGAGGAGTCTAATGTGTTGTCTAAAATGAAGTTTGTGTCTCCCCCTATTATGAGAGTTCCAAACTTGTGAGCATCTGCTATCATTAGGATTTTGCTGAGATATTGGGCTTGATTTTCGTGTGGGCCATAGAAGTTAAGAAGGGTGTATGGTTCATTATTAATGTAGCATTGGACGAGTATGAACCTGCCCTCTTTTTCTCCTATCTTTTTGTGCAGGGAGAAAGTGACGTCCTTGCTAATTAGGATTGAGACACCTCTCTTCTTTTTCAGGTATCCGGAATGAAAGCTTATGGGATGGTGTTTTGAAGATAGTTTGGGCATTTTGGATCGTAAAAGGTGAGTTTCTTGAAAGAAAGCTATGGAGGCTTTCGTTTTACAAGCCTCTTCAAGGGCCAGTCGTCTTTTATGCGGAGAATTTAAACCTTTAACATTAAGTGATAAGGGGGCGTGGCCAAGCTCATGGCGCGGACGGTCGCATGTAACTAGTGCTCCGTTCCAAAAGGCCCAAAACAGCGTTATTGACTAGCGAACCAAACCAGTACTCCTCAACAAACCTCAGACAAGATGTCCCAAATGAAGGTAAAACAAAAGCCCCAGGATAAGGGAGACAAAAACGCGTTCTTTGGAACCAAACCGAGGCTGTCCAAACAGGCCGCTGCACACGAGAGCGACCAAGATGGCGAGGGCGACGATACACTGCCTCTCCACACTGATCCGGCGGGGAATTTGCCGGTCACACAAGACATACTGCAAAAGTGCCTAGATGCAATGTCCAACAAGTTCCTGGACAATCTAAACAGGGCGCTAGCAGAGATCAGAAAAGAAATGCGAGATTTGGGTGACCGCACCGCCAAAGTGGAAAACAAAATGGACGAATATGCAGAGGCCCATAACGATATGGCGGACCACGTGCAGAGCTTGGAACAACAACAGCACCAACTTCAATTGAAGGTAATGGATCTAGAAGACCACTCACGGCAACAAAACATAAGATTCAGAGGCATCCCTGAAGATGTTAAATATCAGGATTTAGTAGCATACCTGACGGACATTTTTCAAACCATGTCACCGGACTTACCAGCCACCATGCTGCTAATAGACAGAGCACATAGAGTGGCAAAGCCAAAATTCCTACCTGCCGAAGCACCCAGGGATGTACTAGCTAAATTGCATTACTACCATATCAAAGAGGAAATAATGCAGGCCTCAAGGAAATGCAGAGACATGCCGGACAAATACAAATCCATCCAGCTCTATTCAGACTTATCTGCTATGACACTTCAAAAACGCAGGGAATTTAGAGACATCACAGAGACACTCAGAACACAACAAGTACCGTACCGGTGGGGCCATCCGGTCCGCCTCATGATCCAGAGGAACGGAGCGATCACTACAATTATGTCCCCGGACGAGGGCAGAAAAATTCTCAGATCCTGGGGGATGGCAATACCCCAACAACCGGGAAAAAGCTCCACAACTCCGAGGTTATCGCCAGAATGGAAGAGGCAGCGCAAGTGAGCCTTCCCCGGGCACACCTGATCACCGCAGCAACTTTTATAACGAAAGGGTTTGATAACACGCATATACACAAATGTATTGTTGATTTTGTCGTTAGGTATTATAAGTTTATGTTAACATGTGGTTAGGACCTGTAATTGCCAGAATTTGCTCCGAGATCGTTGCCAGCACGAGCACAGACCTGCTAATGGGGGCGCAGGCCCACCACGATTATCAGCCTGAGAGCAGTCAGCTAGCACAGGATGCAAGAGGAAAAGTGCCAGGTAGAGTCATTGGATATTAACTGAGAAAAGACACAAGATATAGGGGCATCTATTACATACAGGCTCGCAGGCTGACATAAAACTCATGTGGACAATGATTTATAATGCAGGTTACAGACCAGGAGTCACTAATGCACCAATGCTGGTAACAGGATGACTTTAGTTAAGTGAGGAAGTTAAATGGAGCGGCAAAACAGACCGCAGAAAGGAATACAAAGTATAATTTAATAATGTTTGAAACAATAGGTTATTAGGTGGTGATTATAGTAACGCGAGCTACCACCCGAACTTCTGGGGAGCCGCGATAGAACCGTTAAATGTTGAATGTCGATGTAAATTATATTTGATATGGCAGGATGTGATAATATTGTTACAGAGGTGCAATGATACATGTATGTATGCTAGAGTATGCTAGAGGAAACAATATTAATCTACAGGGGAGCGGGAGAAGCAGATAAAACATACTGTACCGATGATACCATGCCTTGACAAAAAGCCCGTATATCCTACAAAGAGGGACCCCTAGCACAAGGTGTAAAGGAGGAGGATAGTAGGAGACTTTAGATTTGGAAGATACCAGCCTCGGCCAGTATCTGACAGTTAAAAGATTAAATTTCGAGTCACCAGAATAACAAGGGCCTAGTCGAAAGTTGACACACTGAAGATGGGACAGAAATCCCACCCCCACGAGGTTACGTGGATGAGTAACCAAACCCGAGTTTGGGTATTAGTGGTGACAACCACCGTTATGTTTTTTCCCAGTTACCCCCCTACAACCCTCAAACCAGTATCCAATACCCTTACAGCCTCAGTAAACTGTTCTAAAAATGCCCATGAACTTGTCCACATGCAAACGAACGTAGCACAGGATAATATGAAACTCAGAGATAAAGAATATAGGCGCACCAGCCTCCCAGCCACAACCACACCCGAAAACAGTAAAATTAGACTCTGCGGGATGGACAGCTCCCACACAATGAAACCCCAATATGAAAATATATTCCCATAACGTAAAAGGCTTAAACACGCCATACAAACGCCATTGCCTCTTCCGAGCATTAAAACAAGAGGCAGCCGACATTATATGCCTCCAAGAAACACACTTTAAAATAAGCCCGAATCTGAGACCAGATCAATTCCCCCATCAATACCACGCGACCACAGGACACAAATCCAAAGGAGTAACAATACTAATAAGCAGTAAAATAGCATACACACACCATGACTCAATTGTAGACCCTTTGGGCAGGTACATTATATTAGTGTGCACCATAAGCAATAGTTTATACACCATTGTCTCGGCCTATGCACCTAACGCAGGTCAAAGAAACTTCCTACATCAGCTACTAAACAAGATCACGCGCTTACAGAAAGGGATGTTAATCCTCTGCGGGGACTTTAATCACATTTTAGATCCCAAACTGGACACCACAGCACAGTTGGGTTCAAAAGCAAAGAAGAAACAGACTCAGACATGCAAGACCTATCAAAAACTGCTGGAGGGCCACCAACTGTACGATACATGGAGAATACTTAACCCGCAAATAAAAGATTACACGTACTACTCAGCCCCACATAAGACATACACACGCATTGATAGATTCCATGTCCACAGAACGTACCTAGACCAAATACTCGATAGCAACATCAATACAATTAGCTGGTCAGATCATGCGGCTATAACACTCACAGTTAAAGACCAATATGACTACAAACATAGGAGCCCTTGGAGACTCAATGAATCCTTATTACAAGACCAAACTTTTACCAGGCATCTGGAGGAAGAAATGACACAGTATTTCGACACAAACTACAATGGGAAGACTGAAATAAATATAGTATGGCAGGCACACAAATCAGTTGTTAGGGGCTTGCTAATACGAAAAGCAGCGCAAATCAAACGCAGCACCCAAGCACAATGGATACAGTGGAACACTCAATTGACTGACCTTACCACTAAAAACAAAACAACACCGACAGACACACTACAAGCCCAAATCAAAGACATACAGGATAAACTCAAGGAACACACCCTAAAAAGAGTGAGCTACAACTTACATAGACTCAAACATCAACAATACACACAGGGCAACAGAGCTAGTAAGCTACTAGCGTCTAGACTTAAACAAAGAGTAACCAACAGTAGAATACCATACATAATAGATCAAAATAACAGAAAACTTCTGTCCCCGGTGGATATAAGCAATGCCTTCGCCTCTTACTATGGAGGACTCTATAACTTAGAGAACGAAACCCACTTAAAGCAAAGGGAGGAAGACATCCGTTCATACCTAGAAACCACTCTAACACCCACACAGATCGGGGATCTGACAGCTCCCATAACATCACAAGAAGTCACAGCCGCAATTAGAGCGCTACCGAAAAACAAGGCACCAGGCCCAGACGGCTTCTCTAACATATACTATCAAAAATTCCAACATATCCTATCACCTTACCTTACACTGCTGTTTAATCGGGCCACACAAACAGGTATGCTCCCGGAGGAACTACTCATGGCACATATTATCACCCTCCCTAAACCAGGCAAACCTCCAACACACTGCCCTAACTTCAGACCAATTTCGCTCCTTAACACCGATGCTAAACTGTACGCCAAAGTGCATGCTCAAAGGCTAAGTAACATACTGCCCCACCTGATACACACAGATCAAGTGGGCTTTGTGGCTGGGAGGCAGGGATCGGATAACACTCGTAAGGTATTGAACCTGGTGCACAGCATGAGAAGACGGGGGATCGGAGGCCTCCTGGTGTCTCTTGATGCTGAGAAGGCCTTCGATCGCCTAAGCTGGTCCTTCCTGCAGGAGGTATTAAACAAATTCGCATTCCCGCAACAATTTACCAAAGTGATCAAAGCCTTATATAACCACCCAACAGCCAAAGTGGTGACAGCCGGATTTTGTTCAGATACCATTCAGATCACCAATGGAACGAGACAGGGGTGCCCGCTGTCGCCTCTATTATATGTTCTGGCTCTAGAGCCGCTAGCAGCCAAAATTAGAGAAGAAATATCCATAAAAGGGGTCCGGTTGGGAACCAATGAATACAAATTAAGCCTATTTGCGGACGATATCTTTCTGACATTGACAGAGCCATACATCTCACTCCCCAACCTCATGAAACATATAGAACAATATGGGAAATACTCTTATTATAAACTCAACCTGACCAAAACGCAGGCTATGGGGATTAATATCCGAACACAGCAAATGGAGATACTAAAAGAAAAATTTACATTGGACTGGCGCACAGACTTCCTAACCTTCCTAGGCCTGAAAATAGCAAAAAACCCGATGGATTTATATAAACTCAACTATTTAAACATTCTTTCGAACTTTAAAGATACTCTAAAAACTTGGGAAGGCAAATACATCTCATGGGTGGGCCGCAAAGCGGCGGTCAAAATGACACTGTTACCGAAACTCCAATATCTCTATAGGACTCTACAAATACCACTGCCCAATAGTTTTTTTCGTACAATCCAAACTTTACTCCTTAGATTCGTATGGCAAAACAAAAAACTGAGAATAGCCACAAAGATCTTACAGAGGGACATAATAGAAGGAGGCCTGGGATTCCCTGACATACAATTATATTATAATGCAGCAATACTTCACACAATCTCGCAACTATCACCACGACCCGACCAGCCGCAATGGCTCCAAATTGAATCTCACTGGGCTCAAAACTCCACAATATATTCATATCTATGGACTCCAAAACAGTGCAGACCCCTGACGCACCACTTGCTCCCCACATCCCAACTGCTACTCGAAATATGGGACTCAGTGTATAAAAGGGTAACAGCCTATCACCCATTTCCTTTAGCGACCCCAATGGAAGTAATGTCAAAGACAATACCCACACTAGATCACAAACAGTGGCTAGAGCACGATATTAAGCATATTGCACAGCTGTATGACAAGGGTGAGCTCATGCAGTTCCCAGACTTACAAAAAACATACAATCTCCCAAACCGAATGCTATTTCCATACTTACAGCTTAAATCTTACCTAGCAGGTACCAAACCCCAACCACATGCCCACACGCTACCCCAGACACTCTCTAACTTTGAGAAAACATGCACAAACGCGCTACCACCCAAAAAAGTGATCTCAATGTGCTATAAAGCCCTGATGCAATCACAACCTAAAACAAAACTTACATATAAACAGGCTTGGCACAAGGAACTCAACCGCACAATTAATGAGGATAACTGGGAGAAAGCTTATGCATTGCACAGAGGTATCACATCATGTACTGGCCACTTAGAACTCCAAAGAAAAATATTATATCGCTGGTACCTGGTACCTGATAGAATACACAAAATATGGCCCCAAACATCCGACAATAAATGTTGGAGGTGCAAAGACAAGGTGGGAACGATGTTACACACATGGTGGACATGTAATAAATTGATGCCCTTTTGGCGCAAAGTCACGCAACTCATTCAACAATCCACAAACACTGAAATAGAGCCCACTGTCGAGACATACATCTTATTTATTCCTCCAGAGGACTTATCTCGGGCCCAATGGGCAGTGACCTACCACATACTAATATCAGCAGCAACAGTGATAGCCAGGCTATGGAAATCACCTACACCACCAACCCACCAAGCTCTTCTCAATCAAATTAACACTAACTGGCGATATGAAACGATGTTTGCACAACAAAAAGGAATGAACCCAACTATGGTAAAAGCTAACTTGATGTGGAAAGAATACTGGGAGCACACGCAAACTAAGAACACAAAACAAGCAGAACCACAGGTCTAAGGGAGGATCAATCACAACTCATAAAGGCAGAGTACACTGATTTAGGGAGACCGAAACGAGAGTTAAAACAGAAGGGCATAGATCAAAACAATGGTTTGAAGGACCTTATTCTTTATATAATGTTAAGTAACTGAGGGCAATCACCCCACACCCCCTACCACACCCCAACCAAGCCCCCGCACAAATATGGTAACACGTATGTGAAATGAAACGAATATTGCAGAAACAATGTTTGATTAAGATGTATGATATGTATACTATACCTCAATGTTCCCACCCCTACCCTTTTTCTTTTCTGTACCCCATATTACCGCAAAATAAAAATTGTCAAATTGAAAAAAAAACAAAAAACATTAAGTGATAAAATAATTAGTGCCATAATAGTGTAAAAGAAATGAACGTTTTATCGCTGTGTTTTACATATTCTATATTCAAGTCGTTTTGTGTTATCTGTGCGGCCTTCCACGACCCAATCTGTGTTGTCATTCCGATTAGGCCTATTAGTGTCTGCCAACCAAGTCGTATAGAACTGAGGTGCCGCTTGCTCGGCGTCTTGGTAATAAATTGTGTATATGTCGGGTCTATATTTCTGGTGGTTCGAACCTTGTATATGTTTGTACCACATATCCTGAATGTATAGGGGTGTTGGGGGGGAGGTGGGAGATTAATAGGGAAGAAAAATAAAAGAAGAACTATGTACATTGAGAGGGCCAGATCAAAATCATCCGACCCAAGTGGAAAAATTTTTCTTTTAAATAGCCCCATGGAGCTAAATGGGGGGGAGGGTGGTTCATATACCAACATATTAATTTAAATCAATTTGCCTTGTTATGCACATTTAACGTCCATTTGTTCCGCTAGGTATCCGAACAACCATTTATCACAATTATACATAGCAAAAGGCAACGTAAAGGCAACAAAAACTAAATAACACAATGTGGAAGATATCACCATAGGTAAGGAGATCATGCTCACGTATCCAGATGGGACAACGAATTGGATATCAGATCTGACTTATTTATGTGGACCATTCTTTGGTGATTTTAAGAAACGGTGTATTTGGGTTGTGGGATGATGATGTCGTATCTTGAAAGGTAACTGGAACGTCCCATTCTTTGAGCATTCTAGTCCCGTCTGCGACCGTATGAATTTGGTGTTCTGTACCGTTTCTCCTCAGTATGAGGCGTGTGGGGTAGCCCCATTTATAAGGTATGTCGGCGTCTCGGAGTGCCCTCGTTATCGGTAGCAGATGTTTGCGTTTAGCGAGGGTCGCTGCAGATAAATCGACAAATAGCTTGACTCGTGGAAATTCTGGAGGGGTGTTATCAGGATTTCTCGCTGCTTTCATCACCATTTCTTTGGAGGTGTAGTAGTGCATGCGCGTGATCACATCTCTGGCTGCTGTATTCGCCAGGAATTTAGGCCTCGGGAGACGATGTATGCGGTCCAGCCTGAGTTCTTCCATCGTGAGGGTCGGGCATAGGGCCTTAAAAAGACCTACCGCATAATCTTGCAGCTCTGAAGGTTTAATCTCTTCAGATATCCCTCTGAGGCGAATATTATTCCGTCTGTCACGATCTTCTTGATCTGCAAGTTTGGTCTCTAGGTATGTAACTCGATTTTCCATATTGTCACAGGCCGCAGCTAGCTTATTGTGTGCGCCTATGATCTCCTCCGTTTTTTCCTCCAGCAGAGTTGTACGTTCACTTATTTCCCTAATGTCAGAACGAACATCTTGTGCCAGTTTGGCAAATTCCGTTTGCAGGGAGTGCTGGAGCTTTTGGAGCATGCAGTGTAGGGCATGCTCCGATGCAGGTTCGGCGTTCCTCATTGATATAGAGGTGCAGTCACTCTTTTCAGAGCCTGTTGTGGGAGAAGCCGGACCGTCGGCGCCATCTTGGAAGCTGTTGCGCGGCGGAGTGAGCGGGGAGATGTGGGTTTGTACCGAGCGCATCTTCACTTTTTTGGGGGCTTTCTGTGACTTATAGTCACCTTTGCGTGGGATTTGGGGTCAGTTGCGGTAGATTTCGCTTCTCTGTTTGCTGTACGGTGATCACCCTCACAGGAGCCGGCACTTCACGCGTCCATCTTCGCGCGCTGCCAGGCCACGCCCCCCAGAACCTATGGTATTTTAAAACAGCATACAATTCTATCTATAACTTGGACTAGCAGTTTTGCTAGCAAATGGATAGTTTGAGAGAAATATACTTAGCAATAGATCTTTCACCCACCTATCAGTCAATTTTTCATGCTGAGGAATTGACTGACAAGGGAGAGCATGTGGTCCCTTTGCTCTCTTTCTGCACTATGAGTGCTATGTGAACTCCTTGGTTAATACTGCTAATGTTGGCTAAGGAGGATAGGAGTGGAACATGACATCACACCGTTCAGATACCATCATTCTGGCCACAAAGCTGGACCAGAAGCAGAGGTTAGAAGGAGAATACGACCTGCAAAGCTTAGGATGTAGCAGCACTGGAAGGCAGGTAAAATTAGTATTTCTCAAAAATTGTGTATCATGTATACAGCACATTATGGGGCAGGGGGAATTTAGCCAAACTTCCAGAGCTGCTTACAGGTTTACTTTAACCCCTTAAGGACACATGACATGTGTGATATGTCATGATTCCCTTTTATTCCAGAAGTTTGGTCCTTAAGGGGTTAAAATTTGTCTACATCAAGAAATGTGGTTTCTGGAGAGTCCCAACCCAGACCTCAAGTACTCCTTACCGGTCCGGGATTTAGGAATTACCCTGTTGTGTCTAAAGTGATTTTTTTTATTTATTTAGCTTTTTAAAAAACACCTTAGACACAACTGGGCAATCTCTAAATCCTGGACTGTCAGGGGGTACTTGAGGACTGGGTTGGGAACCACTGGTCTGGAGACTTAAACTCCTCAAGTTAGTTAACAACTTAAACTACTCTGCCTGATTTACTAGATTAGGGGTAGGCAACCTTATATCTTTGCTGCAAAATCAGTTGATAGAGGCGTCCATCCACAATTTGACCACTCCATAGAAAATAAAAAAACTGCAAAGCTATTCATTATTTACTAAATTGCATCACCGCTTCATGGGCAACTTCAAGCCCTTTTAATGATGTAAATGCTTTGCCAAGTGACACCAGGTGAATGGTCCCACTAGGCAAGGTACAAATGTAAAGATTGGCAAGAGGGAGACATTCGTCCCTCGGGCTACTGGCTTACAGAGATTGTGAGTTGTCGATTGGCCCACTGGGATGTTTTCCAGGAGTTAGCAGTATCTGGGGCCATTCTGTTGACTATGTATAATGTGAAGGTGTTTGCAAGTGACTGTTGGATGAGGTAAAAAAATTTAAGTTAATAGAGTCATGGGAGTCAATTACTTAGATGTGCACAGTTTTCTGTGAAATCTACCTCTAGCGTCATAGATCATGCTAATAGAGTTTACAAGGATATATGAAGTGTGGTTGTTTCCAGCTATAACTGACAGGCTTACCCCTGCTTTTTTGTGCTATCTTAGCACTTATGTTACAGAAATAGATCCACTGGCTCAGCTCAGAAGCTAGCCTGCAATGTGTGATAGTAAATATCTCAGATCTTCAAACGGATTTCCAAGAGTAACTGTATTCAGCAGAAAAGCAGTTATTGGTGACACCTAGTAAATCAACCTAAATAAGTGCTAAATTCACATGGCTCAAAGTTTATTCATGTTATCTATCTGGTTAATAAAACTTCTTAAATTGTCTACTATAAGTCAGTTGAACGTTGTCATCTCTTCAGGCTTCTGTGCCTGTAAAGATTTCTCATGATGACTTGTCCAAAAGAAATGTCGAGTGGTTGCACAACATTTTTTCCCCTGAGATAGCCAGGGAGTGGTGTGAAAGGTTTCAAGCATTAATGTTTCAGTGTACACATTTTATTAACGTTTATTTATGCTTTTTACAAAGACAGCATTAATGCTAAAGGAAAATGAATGACAAATTATTATTAACATTGTTATTCATATAAAAGGTAATTTGCATTATGGTGTCAGGAGTGCCCTACACTACTAGGTAAGTAGTTAATTAAATCATCTGCAAGAGGTTGACCACTTATGTAAAGTTAGCTGGGTGCCCAGGTACAGTGCGCGATAAAGCAGTGTCGGCTTACCCAGAAGGTGGCATGGGCATGTCTATCTGTGAAGATTATTTTAAGAGATATTGTCTAAGATTAGGAGGTGCAGACCACAATGCTCGCCCTCCAGTAACAGCAGCCAGTGATCCTAGCCTCTAAAGAGCCACCAGGGATTATAACCATTTTTTCATAGAAACTGGCACAGTTTGAAGCCAGTGGGTTCTGGCATATCACACCACACCTGCTGCCTCAACTCTTAAACCACCCTGCAAGGCTGCCATCATAACAATTATGGCCCATTACAAAAACAGTAGCTGAGGCCCCACCAATCCACACATACTCATACACATGCTGTCAGCCACATACATAAACACTCACACACTTGTACTATTTCTGTCCATGTTATATGAAAAATAGAGACATTTTTTGAACAAGATACAAGAAACATTGTGCCTAGGACATTGACGCCTCAGTACATTTCAAAACAGGCACATTGGGACCTCATACGGTTCTTCCAGCATCTCTTCCAGTGTTCCATCAGTTGCCTCATTGCATTTACCAAAATCTCATCGACCACCTGAAATCTCTTCCCTTTCAAAGGTCATTTTAGTTTTGGGAAAAGCCAGAAGTTGCAGGGATCCGAATCTTTTAACACAAAATTTCGACCATCTTTGAAGTGTTTGTACACACTTTTATTCGCGCTTGCATCATCCCTGAAAACCTTCCGAATCATCAGAATAGTTTCTGCAGAGGAATGTTCAAGCTTTATGCAAAATTTGATGCAGATCCTTTGTTCTACTCATTTGGTAATTTTGAATGCAACAGTGACACAATACACATCTCAAAGGTGTATAGCACCCCCACTGACTAGTACAGTAAAGTCGTCTTTGTTATATCGATGTTGCGCAAACTATTCTCATTATATTAACAATGACTGGACTTTTTCCGGACAGACCTCGTACATTCCAGGCACACACATGGGGATACATACACATACCCAGATACAGATACTGATTTTCAATGCCAGACACACTCACAAACATACACACACATGCCTCACATCCATGCACAGACAAACATGCACACACATACTGCCAGGAACACAAACACTAACAGATTCACACATTTACACACTAACAGACACACACTGGCAGACACACATACATAAACACTGACAGAGACACGCACAAACACAAATACTGAAAATTTAGGGTGCTTTAGTCACGCTACTTTTTCCTACTTTTTGTCAAGATGGTGGCTAGCCTTTGGTTCAGTGAGGATCTGGCACCGACTGCAGGCTGTACTCAATGGGCTGTTTTGGCAGTTTCTGTCTTCTCGCACAGTCTCGTCTGAGCACCATATATTAATATTTGTGGTGACAATCACAACCTATTACTTATGCAAGTGCAAATATATATGCAAACGTTGCAAATACTATGTGCAAAATAGTATGAATATACAATCAATAAAACTTCCCTTTAGCAATGAATCCCCCCCGAAGAGTTCCTCTAATTTTCAACCATAGATATAAAACAATAAAGTAGGGGTGGTTTTGCTAGGGGAAATAAGAAAGGAACAACATAGTGTCTTGTCTGAGCACCAGAAGGAATACATTGGACATCACTTCAACGCAGTGCAGCCATGCATGTGGAGAGGTTGTATCTTAAAAGAGGCCCTTGCCATTACTGGAATTCACAATGTGGTCCAATGCTCAACTGGTCCACGTAGTATTACTGAGCCCATTGTGGACCCCAAAACATGGCAGACCCCTTAAAAGATTATGGGTTGTACCCTCCGAATGGACTCCCTGCTGCCCTGAAGGCCTCTGCTTACAGGCAACATATCCCTCCAAGTCTATTCCCCTCTCTCTGGTGGTGGCCCTCTAGTGACTTTCCCATGCTACAGGCCCTTCTCTCTAGTTAGGTGAGATAGCTGTGAGCCCCCAGTGAGTGCAAGCATTTGGCGGCAGCCTGAAGCACCCAATTAAAGAGCTGCACAACAACACCCAGGCATCACACAGCAAAGTCCATATCCTCCACAGAGATCTCAGAATCTTGTCCGCACACAAAATTCAGCCACATACATACAACACACAACCAAACCCCACAGGTACAGTCAGCATACCCCTAAATACATAACACTTAGCCACTACATACACTCTCACATACACCCAAAACACTCAATCTTGCCCACAAATACAATGCTCAGCCACCACATGCATGATAATTAGTCACCCTTATTTACAGAACATAGCACTCTAGGACATGGCCCTAATCCAGTTTTGGTGCTAGGAGTGTTCCATTAAAATAGCTCTCCCACATTGCAGGTTATATTTTTAAATCATTCATGTTTTGTCTCTATTTCTACATATTGTGTGGGAACAGATGTTTGGCAATTTTTTGCAATAGGCGGGTCTTAAACAAAGTTCAATTTCGGTTGAAAAGGTAATTAACCCAATCCAGCAGTCAAAAGAATCCCACAGAAGGGCAAACTGCAGAAATTATGGACAGAGGAGAATGGATATCACCCAGCTATTGATATCCGGCACGAGGAATAAAACACAATAAATATAAATAAAGGCAAGAGAGGGAGTATAACCACTAAGATACATGAGGCATAAGTAAAGGAAAAAAAAAAACACAAAAAAACATGACAGTGCCACTTTAGACCTCTGTAGTCAGAAAGTATGATGTATCCAAACAAAAAGTATACTGGTAATCAAGAACTAGGGTGCATTTATTAAACCCAAAATCTTAAAGAAATCAAAATGTGCCTGACTGTAGCAGATAAGTGGTACTTCTGACGCAATGTGATACATTAAAATGCCACATTAAAGATTTTAACATTTTGCAATCACTGAATTCTGACAGGACTTCAAGTCCAGCTGTTGGCAGATCTTCCTGTACTTGTGAACCTTTTATGGCAATTATAAATGCTTCTACCATCACCAGAGGCTGTGTGCAGAAAGTGAACTCAGCGTATGAAGAAGTCTGTGTATGTATAAATGCACGCACTTGGACATGCCAATGTACATAGTTCTGCTGTTTCTGTGAGAGGAGATTTATCAAACACTGCATTTTAAAATTTAGTGCAAAACTGTAAAACGGGAGGTACCACCACTCAAATGTGCCTACTGGTTCAACTGGTTTAATTGGTGATTGCCCCACTTTTAGTACTTTACACCACTTTCTAGCAGTGAACACTGATTAATCACACATGCGTTCATGTTTTATAGTGTAAGAGTATGAAGGTAGCTGACAGAGTGTTGTTAGATTCTGTTATGTAGAAGAGCTGTGAAAAAGTAGGGACTCTGGAACAGACTTACAAAGCAATCTGGATAGACCTTATGCACAGCCAGTAACAGCATAATGTGAAGGCCTCAATATAATAGTTCTGGATACATTTTTCAAATGATCACAGTCTGTTACAAAAAACGTTCTACCTAATCATTTGAATAGTTTTGGACTATTTAATACCTCACTGAAAAAAATTTTCCTCACATTTCTGTTTTCCAAAACACATTTCCAAAACTATTTAATGGAGAGCATTGCATCTCATACAGAAAGCCATTTATGTACGTAAAAACAGGATACGGAGCAACCCATAGGGAGGCACATATCCACATAAAACGGACCATCAAAAGTACAACCCAGGAGTTGATGACAATCCGGGTGCACCGGTGGCAGCCGCAAAGCTGATTCCACATTTGCCTTTGCAGGCAACAACCCAGGGCCTGCAGCCTAGACCATGTGGACCGACACGTCAAAGGACGCGTAGGAAACTTGGCAAAGTTCGGCAGAAATGTCATCATTTACCGAACCCCCTGGAGGGTACGACAGATGATGAATCAGGTGATATTTACCCTGTTCCTTCTTGGACACCACGCCCAAAGGGGAAACCCGCAGATTGGACATAGGGGGCACACAAAAGGGGCCGTTAATCCGGCTCAAGGATACTTCCTTGTTAAGCTTCTCCCGAACCACCTGAGGAAATTCCCGTACGGACCGAAGATTCCGAACTGAGAGTAAGGGAGGGCGAACTGAAAAGGGGATCCAAAAACCTAGCTCAAACGCTCCAAAAGGATCCAGGCTGCTCAACGATTCTTATAAAGGTCAAGCCACAGGCGCATCGTGTTTACGACTACCGGAGTTGTCACCCTTAGCTCCCTCGTCCCCTTTCACAACAGTTTTGCCCTGCTAGGGCACCACCACAACCGGAGAACTCATGCTTGAAACGGCATGAGGACCCTCACGTACAGTGACTGTCGTTGAATTTCCAACAACAGTCAGCCTCTGGTTGGGGGCCAACGAGGAGGAGGACGTCCCCCCACTGCCCCCCCAAGAAAGGATGAAAAAGCGCCTTGTTGAGGTACCAGGCGAGACATAATTGAGAGCCAAAGACCTATGTCCATCTTGTCCCAGGACAAAGAGGGTCGCACTGCCAGCCTCTGACGAAACTGTTCTTCGTATCGCCACCAACCCATCCCCCATAGGTACAACACGTGCTCAAGATAGTGTCCTGATAGCAGAACAACATGGAGCATTATTGGGGAGCCTTCTCCCCAATGATGCTAGCCAGGATAGAGAACATCTGTATCCAATTCCCAACTGTCTTGTGAATTTTCCGATAGCGGTATTTCTCCTTGTCTTTCTCGGATTCCTTACCGTCTTTCTCAACCAAGGAGCTTCCTCCAATGGCAGGAGGGAAAATATCTCTACTAAATCCCCTTTCCAAATCCTCTCCCTAATTTCTTGCTTTAAGTGCAAGCCTAGCGGGCCAGACCAGCACATGTAAGCAGCGCCCCGAGCCATGTCCGAAACGCCTGCCTACTGGGAAGCTTCGCCTGCACTAGCTACTGTGCAAGATGCCACAGGCACAGGGAGACCCAAGGGTGCTGAAGGCAATGGACCACTACCAACTACTGACAGAGACCCAGGGAGGACTGCGCATTGAGGGGTTGCTGGGCAGGGAACCAAACCGACCTCAGTTGACTATCCATAGAGGATTTTCCGCTAACGGCACTCCCTGCTCCCACTGAGCTAAAAAAAAAAGGAAGACCTGAGAGGAATTCCCCCCACACGGCACCTGACTGACTGACAGCAACCAGGTCCTCTGAGAAGAGCAATGGAGAGGAGTTGAGCCCACGCTCCACACCAGGATACAGCCAAGGTAAGTGGCCAGCAGAGGGGAGAGGGCACCCAGAGAGAACAGGGGGAAGGTTAGAGGGCAGAGGAGACCCAGAACAAGCAGGGAGAAGAGCAGAAGAGGAAAAGGAAGGAGGACGAAAGGAGGATTCAGCAGGGGGGTCGGGAGGGGAAGGGAGCAGAGGGTCCAGAGGAGGAAGAAGGGAAAACAGGGGGCCCTCCCAGAAGCAAGTGGGGCCCCCCAGAAGACCCCAGGGAAAACCAGAAAACGGAGGAGGGGGAGAGACAGAAGGGGAGACAAGGGGAAAGAGACCCATGGGAGACTTCCTTACTGGCAGAGGATGGAGGCCAGGGCACGCCGTGAAGCAGAAGTAGGGGGTGTAGGCAGAGTAGTACACCGCTTCCTGCGTGGCAGTAGCAGGCTGCATGTCTAGAGCCCCAGCCACATGGGCCTGGCGATGTCTTGGGCCCGGACTCCACAACCAGGCCCGAGGTGCAGCATCTGGGGACAGCCTAGTTGGGGGCGGGAACGCCAGCCAGTGCTAGTTCGGCCCCCAGGAGCAGGGGCCACAAGGGAGGCATATTTTCTATGCAGATAAAGATGTATTATCGTGTAAAACAAGCATGTCAAACTCAAAGTGTGGCACGGGCCACATAAACAAGGTTTAAGTTTATGTGGGCCGCACACACATGCACACATACTCACTGACAGACACACACATATAGACACACTGACAGACAGACAGACACACACACATACTCACAGACAGACAGACACACTGACAGACACACACACATACTCACCGACAGACACACACACTCACAAACAGACAGGCACACACACTGACAGACACACACACATACTCACAGACAGACACACACATACTTGCTGACAGACACACACAGACACACAGACACACACTCACTGACAGACACACACACATACTTGCTGACATACATACACACACTTGCTGACAGACACACACATACTCACTGACAGACACATACTCACTGACAGACACACACACACTCACTGACTGACTGACAGACAGACAGACACACACACATACATGCTGACAGACTTACACACATACTTTTCATTAACCCTTTAAGTCCGGAGGACGTACTATTACGCCACGCAGAAACCGGCTCTAAACGCCGGCGGGCGTAATAGTACGTCCTCGCTTTTATTGCCGCCCACGTGGCCGGCGGTATTCTCCCGCTGCAGATCACGGTCGGGGGGGATGCCAGGCCCCCCGGGCAACCCCCCCTGTGGCCGGTGACCGCGATCTGCAGTCTCTGATCGCAGTGACAGGCTGTCACTGCGACCAGTATTCAGCATGTGTCAGCCGATTTCAAATCGGCTGACACATGCGGCCGGCGGCTTTCCCCTTCTGCAGATCGCGGTCGGGGGACTTACCTGGCCCCCCAGGCAGTCCCCCTGGGGTCAGTGACCGCGATCTGCTAGGTCTGAGATCGCAGTGACAGACTGTCACTGCGATCTCAGAGCGCTCTGATCGCAGTGACAGCCTGTCACTGCGATCAGTGTTACATGTGTCAGCCTATTGGCTGACACATGTAACTGGCACAGTGATCCCCCTGCAGATTGGAAGGGGGGAGTGCTTGTACCACCCAGGCACTCCCCCCTGTGGTCAATTACCCAATCTGCAGGAGGTGATCACAGTGACAGGCAGTCACTGTGATCACTGATCCTGTGTGTCAGCCAGTGATGTGACATCACTGGCTGACACTGTCTCTGCCCCCTGTCCTGTAAAAAAAATAAAATATTAGTTCAAAAAATAAATAAAAAAAATTACAGTTACAAATAAAATATACTTAGATCATATATATTATATATATATGATCTAAGTATATATATATATATATACACATACACACATTTACACATACACGACGTGTATTTAAATATTAATATATATATATATATATATATATATTAATATCAAATTACACGTAGACTGATACTGATTATATATATATATAATTATTGTTATATATATATTTATATATAATATAAAAAAATATATATGTAAATACGTAAAAAAATAAAATTAAAAAAATATTTAAAAATAAATAATTAAAAAATATATAGATGTGTGTTATTTCGTTCTAACTGTATTGTGATAATAATATATATATATTTATATCAAAATACACGTAGAACAAAATAATATATATCATAATATATATATCTATATACATAAATATATACGTATATATCACTATATATACCTATATATAAATAAAAATATTAAAAAAAAATTATATATATATATACGTATATATACACATATGTATATATATACATATATTAATTCTACACATATATTTATGTAATAATTTTACATAATTAGGTATCCTAATTAATTACAATTAGCGGGACCTGCCTGACAACCCGACAATGCCGAAAGTATAGGGAATTTAATTTGCTAGCACTATATTTAACCCTATAACTTTCCAAGACACCATAAAACCTGTACATGGGGGGTACTGTTTTACTCGGGAGACTTTGCTGAACACAAATATTAGTGTTTCAAAACAGTAAAATGTATTACAACGATGATATCGCCAGTAAAAGTGACGTTTTCTGCATTTTTCACGCACAAACAGCACTTACACGGACGATATTATTGCTGCAATACTTTTTACTGTTTTGAAATACAAATATTTGTGTTGAGCGAAGTCTCCCGAGTACAACAGTACCCCACATGTACAGGTTTTATGGTGTTTTCAAAAGTTACAGCGTCAAATATAAGGCTTGTGTTTCAGTTTTTTCACATTAAAATTCGCCAGATTGCTTACGTTGCCTTTGTGACCCTATGGTAGCCCAAGAATGAAAATTACCCCTATGATGGCATACCATTTGCAATAGTAGACAACCCAAGGTATTGCAAATGGGGTTTGTCCAGACTTTTTTAGTAGCCACTTAGTCACAAACACTGGCCAAAATTGGCGTTTTTTGCATTTTTCACACACAAACAAATACTAACGCTAACTTTGGCCAGTGTTTGTGACCAAATGGCTACTAAAAAAGACTGGACATACCCCATTTGCAATACCTTGGGTTGTCTACTATTGCAAATGGTATGCCATTATGGGTGTAAATTTAATTCCTGGGCTACTATACAGTCTCAAAGGCAACGTAACCAATCTGGCGAATTTCAATTTCAAATGTAACACGCTATATTTGACCCTGTAACTTCCCAAAACACCATAAAACCTGTATATAGGGGGTACTGTTTTACACGTGAGACATCGCTGAATACAAATATGTGTATTGCATTGCAGTAAAAGCAAACAGTATTTTGACATCCACAGTTAAAATGTCACATAGAACTAAAAAAAAATAAAAAAATCTTTTTTTCTCCCATTTTTTTATATATTTTTTATATTAAATTATGTTCAATACCTAAATATTTAATGTTAAATGAAAGCCCTGTTTCCCCTGAATAAAATGATATATAATAAGGGGGGATGCATTTCATATGAAAGAGGTGAATTACGGTTGGACAGACATATAGCGCAAATGCCAGGTTTTGTTTACGTTTTGTTCTGTTCACAACTTGTACATTTGGCTGCGGTGTTAAGGGGTTAATGCTCATTATTGCTTCTTACCTTTTGGATCCGATGTGGGGCATCTCCGTGGGGTCCCTCCAGCTCCTCAGTGCTCCCTTGCGCAGTTTAGTGATGCTGGGTGCCGGAATATGACATCATATTTCGGCGCCCGGCTTCACTTCAGTCGGCGTGCCTGAGGGAGCAGTGAGGAACAGGAACTCTGAGCTCCCTCGTGGCCTTCCTCCCCGGCCAGGTAAATGTTAGCAGAGCAGGCACCTGCAATGTGGGGAAAGCAGGTGCCTACTCTGCTATAACACTGAGCATGCACCCGCGGGTGGCGAGTTTTACATGCTTGCTGTAAAATGTTACACAATGATGTAGCACTAGTATATGACATCATGAATACAAATTTTAAGCATCTCCTATAATAACAAATTGGATAGCACATACAACAACAATAAGAGTATTTAATAATCTGAAGAACATGGCTGAGCTATATTCAAATCTAGAGGTTGTAGAGGAAGCATGTCAAACTCAAAGTGTGGCACGGGCCACATAAACAAGTTTAAGTTTATGTGGCCCCACACACACACACACTGACAGACACACACACACACACACTCACTGACAGACACACACACTGACAGACACACACAGACACACAGACACACACACTCACAGACAGACACAGACACACTGACAGACACACACACATACTCACTGACAGACACACACACACACTCACAAACAGACAGACACACATACAGTCACACTGACACACACTGACAGACACACACATACTCACTGACAGACACACACTCACTGACTGACAGACAGACACACACACACATACTTGCTGACAGACTTACACACATACTTTTCATTATTGCTTCTTACCTTTTGGACCCGATGTGGGGCATCTCCCTTCCAGCTCCTCACTGCTCCCTCGCGCGGTTTAGTGATGCTGGGTGCCGGAATATGACATCATATTCCGGCGCCCGGCTTCACTTCAGTCGACCCGCGCGAGGGAGCAGTGAGGATCAGGAACTCTGAGCTCCCTCGCGGCCTTCCTCCCCAGCCGGGTAAATGTTAGCAGAGTAGGCACCTGCAATGTGGGGAAAGCAGGTGCCTACTATGCTATAACACTGAGCATGCACTCGCGGCTCGCTGGGCCGCAAAGTTGGTCCTTGTGGGCCGCGAGTTTGACATGCTTGCTGTAGAGCAACACAATAAAAGGCAAACATAAAAAATTAGAGTATAACCAAACAGCAATGGAGAATATAAACCAGTTACGACCAAAAAAGCCTCCAATTTATCTCAGTTTCTGTGAAAGCATAGCCTCTCTTGTCACTAGCAACATAAAACTACAAAGTCAACAACTAATCTCTGTAGAGTGTGCAGCATTTTATGAGAAATTGTATAACATAAGGAGTACAACAGGTAATAATATCCCAACACCACAGGATATTACTGATCATTTAGAAACTATTAAAGTCTGAAAGTCGCAAGCGTGCAAAGAGAAATTAGCAAAATAAATAGATGAGGGAGTTACAGCAATTAAACCCATGTCATCATCAAAAAACTCTTGTCTACATAAATTTACCCCTCCAATAATATAATACACGTTCAAAATGATTAATTTCCCACATTGCATGTTTCTACAAAGAAGGTACAGTGAAATTTCCGAATGCCCATATAGTAACATTGCCAAAAGAGGGAAAATATTCTAACTATTGTGGAAATTTATAAACATTTGTGAAGCATTGACTACAAAATCTAAGTGAAAACTACCGGTACATTGTTTCCCATTTCCAAAGGAATAAATATTTTTGGCTAAACTTTTTTTTTTTTTTTTAATTCTTTATTTTTCTTGTGCATATTCAAGAACATACATTTAGTCTTGCAGCAACTTATTCTGTCATATGGTACGCTAGCATAGCTTTAAAATGTTGTAACATGAGAAACAGACAACTAGAAACTGTTCTATAACGTATAGGTTATGCATTAAGGAATTCCGTTTATGATTGCAAGATAAGGACCATTAGTTACATGCTTAATTTACACGCATCTTAGAGTAAAGTGTTAGACATTTGCTAGTAGGGATCCGACTAATTCTCACCGAGCCGGTTAATCTATGAGTTTCGCTGGATTGCTTATACATGTGTAGTGGCGATATAGTACGTCTCAATTCTATAGCTAGTCTCCGTATAGTGCATAGGTGAATCGCGTGTAGTAGCTCCGGGCTATAGGGAGTGAACTGGTCTCTTTAAAAACCTTTTACTTTCAGTGTTGGTGTAATGATATAGACTTGGTATATTGACATCTTATCAGCAAGTACATAAAATAAAATAAAGTTAGTCAATGGGCTAAGCCTTTGGGGCTAAGAATATTAGTGCACATTTTCGTATGTAGGACTAGGCAGTAGTAATGATGTGATCGCCCATGCCAGTGGTGGCTGTGGGTGCCATAGCTAGGGTGGTTTTAGAGGGTTGCACTGGCGGTGGCATAAGGCTGGTACCCTGCGGCTGTGCGTTTTGTAGAAAGCTAGATACGTGGGTGAGGACCAGAAGTGTGAGAGCCGTCTGCTTGGGGATTGCGTATGTGTCAGAGGATATGTGCCGTGTTAGGGCTGGGCTCTTAAGACTATGGAGAAGGTCTATGTGAGATAGAAAAGATCGGGTCAAGGGGAGCATGCGCTCCATCGGTTGCTATGCCTCTTGACCCTGAGGCATTGGGGGGGGGGGGCATGGGCAGTGTGCAGTTGCACTGCCTTAAAGGCACAGGGCAGTGCGTGCCACGTCTAAGATTAAACAAAAAAAAACAGGTGAGTCATAACTTGGTGTAGTGGGCAGAACATACAATCATTAAACATTAACATAACAATATAGCAAGATTTGGAGGTCTCTGAGTTAGTCAGTCCAGGGTTCACGTCGCGGGTCCTGGGTGCGGAGAGTCCGCCCTTGTGGCATTGTTAGAGAGTCCCAGTGTGGACAGCAAGGCCGGTCCTTCTTCCACATTGGTAATTTTGTAGTGTTGTTCGTCTTTGGTCACCCATAGCGCTCTGGGGGTCGCCCATCTGTAAACTAGACCCGCTGCTTGCAGGGTGGTGGTCACGGGCTGCATGCTCTTGCGCCAAGATAATGTGTCTCTGCTTAAGTCCTGGAAGAATGTAATTTGGTGTGTTTCAAAGTCATAGGGCGCTTTCCCTTTCATGGCTGTTATCAGGGCTATTTTGTCCGTCAAGGTTTGGCATCGTAGAATTATATCTCGTGGGGCTGACTTAGGTGCCCTTAGGGGTTTAGCTATGCGGTATACGCCGTCAAACGTAAAGTGTTTTGACAGCCTGTTGGGGATGAGCGAGGCCACTAGGCGCCTTACGAAGTGGGGTAGTTCATCCAATGGCACCTTTTCTGACACCCCCCTGATCTTGACGTTCTTTCTTCTACCCCTGTCGTCTAAGATGCTGACTTGCCTGGAGACGTTATCCTGTATTGTCTGCATCTGGGTAACTGTGTCTTTAAGTGAGTTTAGTGCCTGGCTCAGGTCTGTCACCTCTTGTGCTGTGGCCTGTGTTCGGGCTGATACTGCCTGTACCTCTGCTGCTAACCCTTTCAGGTCTGCTTGCCACATTAATTGTAGGTTACCTTGTAGTCCTGCCAGCATGGACTGGATGTCACTTTTAGTCGCTGGGGCTAGTCCATCAGCTGCCTGTGCTTTTATGTTGCCTGTGTCTGCCCCTGCAGTGCTGTGTTCTGAGCCTTCTTCCTCAGATCTTACAGGTGAGGCTGCTGTGATCGCGCGGGCCTGTGCGGGTGGAGGGTGCTGCAGCATGCTGTCTATGCTCCGGTTAGGCGTGGAGGTAATTGCTGCCGGTTTGTTGGACCTCCGACCCATCTCTTCAGTTGTGTGGGAGTCTGCCTCTATTAGTTGTGGGCTCTGTCCGAGCCACGCTGTCAGCTCCCGGGTGAGGTACTGGTCGCGTGTGCGGTAGGCCCCTTGGCTCTTAACGCGGCGTTTCGTGCCCGGCTGCTGAAAGAACGGCATCTGCGTGTTCAGCAGGGTGTTAGGAAGCTGTTCCGGGCGGCCGTTTTAGGCGATGGGCTGCGGGTGTGCTGGTTTTTCCCCGTTTTTTGCGCCGGCCGTGTGGAGCTTTTGCAAATGGCGACTGCCTTGCTGTGCCGCTAGCTCCGCCCCCCTTTGGATAAACTTTTGAAATCAGTTTTGCAACATATTAAAATATCAAAACTATATCACATGTAACAAAATATATCAATATAGCAAAAAATAAAAATATTATACAATTAAAATATTTTTTATAACATTATATTTTTTTAAAAGTTGATTAAAAAAATATTAAATTATTGCCATAGAACTTAAATAGTATCTGACCACGACTTAGTTAACATACAGTCATGGCCCGCACTATAGAAAGATGCAGGGAGGATATTGCATATATTCTAGTTATGACCAACTTTAAAAGTTCAATGTTAATGAGTTCAAAATCTTATTAATACACAGTCAGTACCACAACAGAAAATGTGGTGGAAAAAACTGAAATCTAAGGTAAAGTTTAAAGAATATGAGAACTCTGAGCTTAGAGAAACAAAAGCATAGAGAAACTTAGTAGCTCGCCCTTCGGTAAATTCCTGCTCAGGTCTCAAAATATTTTTTGCTCATGACCAACCCATCCCATTGCCCAATAACACGCATGAGACCTATATTGTTGGGTAAGGGCAACGGCCACAGCTTTATTTTAACTTAAACACCAAATGCCAGCAAGCATATCATCCATTCAGCAGTTGGGATGCTTCCCCAACAGACAGCTTTACCATGAAATAATCCAAGAGTCTGGGGAAACCTGCCCCTGCCATCAGCTTTCAGCAGACTGCAACTCCCCAAGTCGCCTCGGCATCTTTTACAACTATACTGCGCTGGCCCGGACTCCCGCGATGGCGACCTATCCCTTTCCTATCCGCCATCACGCGCCCGCTGACAGCGCAGCCCTACTACCAGCCTGCAGGCCCCAATTAAATATGTCTAAACCAATTAAATTCAAGTGAACCTCATCATTACGCATCAAGTTGCCATTGTTGCCTTCTAACTCCACATGCCTAACCACGAAACCCCCTAAGCGGCGATACAGTTACATTAAGCTTGCACCGGCCTCTCTCAATAACTCGCGCGTGCAGCAACTTGTTCCAACATGGTCTAAGCACTATCTCTGACCAAATTGATGACAGGTCCGGAACCAGGGCAATGCAGTGTGCCAAATCCTGTTGAATCGCATGTACTAAGTCAATGGTTCTCACCCGCCCTAAATTATTGCCCCCTGTGTGACTGGACCAGTAACAAATCTACGCAGCACCACACATTCTGGATAGAGCTGCGGCCATGATAGACCCATGATATCCCTCCACCTAACTCGTGCTACTCAAATGAAAAGTCCAGATTTCGTCCATATCGGGGCTTCTCAGCTCGCTGCACAGCCCAATAAATACATGAGTGATCCATGACCAGACATAACGAGGGACCTACAAAACAACAATTATAACACGTGAGGGTGAACGTAAGATCGATAGCGCCCAGATTCCCATCTACCTAAGCACCTGATATCTGCAGCAGTATACCCCAGCAGACTCGCCTGCGTAGCATCCCCGATTCGAAAAGAGTGAGATGAATATTTCCGGACGTCCGCACCACACTCCACCAGTAAACCAGCATCGATGTTAACTGGTAGCGTGTTGACGGAGACCCATCCAGGTGAACCAACAGGGAACCCAGTGCCCCATGTCGGACCTCTAAATAACTGGTAAACAGATGAACCGGACAAAATCACCTCCTGTAGCACCAATCCGGACCCATGCACCCCTACCTACCTGATCGGTTTTCGATTGACGAATCTGAAAATCCACTGCCCTGTCCAACAAATGCACGTCCGCCAAAAGAAGAGGGGAGAATGATCGCAAATATTGAACTACCAACTCACCCAACTTAAAAGCCTGAAGAAATAAAATACATAAGCTATGCAAAACAACAACACTTCATATTCGGAGAAACAAACAGTCCGAAGGAACACTAACACCCTCTGAAGCAAATGAAATGTTATCGGACGCCTCCTATCGTGCCCTCTCCTAAGCCACCAACCCCGCAAAACCCGTTGAATTAAAAATTCCTTTGTAACGTCTCTCCAACCCATAAACCTAAACAAAAAGGACAACGCTGACACAGCTTTTCCCGCTGCTGAGCAGGACTTACCCTGTTGGACCATACCTTCCAAGAAAACCAATGGTCTTTTGATCCGACTCTGATGCTACACCTCCTTCTCGGAGTCCTGCTGACAGCCATTACCTCCATATGGTCCGATATGCTCTCCAAGAATGAATCCCAGAGAGCCCTCAAGCCTCGAAATCGAGTTCCCATAAGGATAACGGACCCACGGCCTCTGCTTCTGGTGCCGACTTCTGAAATTGGTCCCACTGAAATCGAGAAAGGGCGCTAGCTGCCACATTCAATATGCACGGCACGTGCCGGGCCTTAATCCACATGTTATAACTAAAACTTAACAAGACTAACCGACGCAGCAAAGCTAAAACCGGAGGCGAAGTAGACGAGGAATGGTTAATCACGTGAAAAAACACTGTGTGCTCTTGGAGAATGTCTCCCCAGAGTTCCATAGCCACCACAATGGAAAACAATTCCAAAAACGTGAGATTCTCTGAAACTGCTATGTTTATAAAAAAAAAAAAAGGGTTAATCCTAGAGGGACCTGGCACCCAAACCACTTCATTAAGCCGAAGTGGTCTGGGTGCCTAGAGTGGTCCTTTAACTCACTAAAAGGCAAACAATTATTTTGTGTGGATTGTTTTTGTTTTCATTGATTTCCTTGTTTGATATTCTTATGATGTTGTTTCCATTTTCACTTTTTGGCTTTTGTATAGTACAGATACTGGTGGTATTTGTAACCCAATAAAATGACCATAATTTAAGCATTTTATTTGAGATCATTAAAATTGTTTTAGAAGGACACTGGGTACAGAGACAGCAGAAAGTATCTCCATTTGGAGACATTTCTTCTACTTTGGCTGATGAGATGTGGTGGAGGTCTTTTTTTTTCCTACTATATTTTACTCTATTTATACATTTTGATATTTATGGATCACTATTGTAACTACTGGGAAAAAGATAACTAAGAGCTTTAAATTAATAATACATTTGTGTAAATTTTATTTTATTTTAGAGCAAACTAAAACGATCATGCCTCCATGGCTGAGCAGTATTTACCTTCTGCTGACACTATTATCCATACAAACACCCATTGGATGAGTGCCTGTATTCCTTTAGCACTTGGCTCTCCCCTGAACCATTATCTTTTTAATATAAAATGTAACACGAAGATGCAAAATACTTTTCTTTTTTTTTTTAGAGCTTGTCAAGTGTTCTATCACATTACACAGACTATGGGGCTGCCAACGTCTTATCACGTAAATAAACATTTATTTTTAAGGCCTCTTTTTCTTGCACCATCTGCAAACTACCCTTTCTAAAGGGCCCATTCAGATATATACTTCAGCTATATGAATACTAATTTCAGCAATGGGATCTCAAGCCAGAAACCTCTTCAGAAGACAAACAGTCCATAGACTATGAAGGAATAAAATGTTTTCCTTACCTTTTATTTAACACTCACAACTTACATTAACAAGACACACAAAACATGCCAGTAAAATACATTTCACTATTTATTCTAATGTTGATTGGTTAGGATATTTACAGGTCTAATTAATGTAAAGTATGTTTGTACACTGGGAGAGCTGTTTAAAATGTGAACGTACTTTTCATGTCGTTTTTTGGTTAGGGCGGCACATTGATCATTCCAGCACTTCTCAAAATACAAAAGCATTATAGTAAATCATGTCAATATATTTCTAGATATGGTTCACTGCACTAAAGAATATCTATCATATCATCTATCTTTCTATCTCTCTCTCTCTCTCTCTCTCTCTCTCTCTCTCTGTCTATCTATCTATCTATCTATCTATCTATCTATCTGTCTATCTATCTATCTATCTATCTATCTATCTATCTAGCTATCTATCTATCTATCTATCTATCTCTCTATCTATCTATATCTATCTCTATCTATCTATCTATCTATCTATCTATCTCTATCTACCTCTATCTATCTCTCAAGTAGATTTCAAGAGAAGTGAGACCTGTCTGTCAGAGTGTTTTGATTGGTTGGTTTTAAGTCAGCCAATAAAGGCTTTTGCTGATTACTTAGTAACGTAAGTTACTTTTTAGCGGTTTTACAGTATTCTGTGATTGTATTTTTTTATGCCTGGTTCTTTAGAAATCTTTTTTTTTTTTTTTTTAAGTTTTGTTGTGTATTCTGGATTTTAATTTAGCCTTTGGTGGGGGCTGAAGATAAGAAAATATATAAAAAAAAGAATTCTGATGGTAAGTATATATTTCTTTTATTTCACAGGTGTTAGTTTTAATGCCCATCCCTCACTATTGTTACTGAGGTACAGTTATTTAATTTAGGCATGTGGCTAATGGCTTGGAGACACCTCTCCACCGAGGGTATGGGAAGGACAATGCCACTAATTTGGAGGATGGATAATTGCATGTCAACTCCTCCCTTGTATAATTATTTAGATCCCATGGGTGGCCACTGTGTTGGGACATTTGGATCCCCCACAGAATATTATTATATTAGCCACTACCCACTGTCATTCGGTGGGGCCTGGGGTGGAGACATTAGGTCCTCCACAGAATATTATTATGGAGAAATAAAAAAAAAAAACTTAGCAACGTCGAATGCCCTGCCTTGAATATGTAAGAAATCTGAGAAAGTGTAATTTTATTCAGGCCCTTAGGCCTGATCCAAAATAGTTCTCACTGGAGCAAAATTTTCTTCTAATCCACCTCCCTCCTCTCATCTGGGGAGTGTGGGGGAGGGCATGGTCAATGACTATAAAATTAAGGGTGGGCCTTTTTTTCTATTTGAATATTGGATCTATGACATACTGTCCCTAAGAGGAAGGTCAGTTATTCCCACATTGGAAACTACAAATTCACTTGTCCGTCTGCGTTTGATAGTTTATTGCCTCCCCATGTGGGGATGTGTAAAAGTCTTATCATGGATAACCACCGATAACCAAGTGTAAATAATACCTGAGCTTGAGATACTATCCTCCTTCAATCTCCTATATGGTACAATTATTGATTATTTATTATTATTGCCACTTATATATTGCCAACAGATTCCGTAGCGCTTTACAATATTATGAGAGGGGGGATTTAACTATAAATAGGACAATTACAAGAAAACTTACAGGAACAATAGGTTGAAGAGGACCCTGCTCAAACGAGCTTACAGTGTACAGTCCAGAGATGACATATGGTTACTTATTTTACTATGTGCCATTACATCTGTCATGTAAGAGTTGTTATTTATCCCATGGATACAGCAGATTTAACTGGCTTAACAGGGTTACACAGTAGACATTTTTCCTCTTACCTGCCCCGTTGCCACTGTTAGTTTGATATTACATTGCTTTTAATTTGTATTTTTCCCAACATGGATGAGCATCAATGTTCTTAGTGATCTGATCTTTCGTTACAAGGTATTTTAAACACTATTTTGTTTTGGTAGGCTCTCCTTATGAAAGTTTTGCTGAAAAACTGAAACGCAGTCCTTGGATTGCTATTTATTTGGTTTTCTTATGTAACTGTGGAAAAGCACCAGGCAATAGCTGTGTTTATATATATGTTGGGAAATTCTTGAAAAGGCGCTGCGTGGATATGGGCACTTTCTGAAATTATTGAGATTGAAAATGAACTGTATTTAACAGTGAGTGCTAAAGCACAACTATATGAATTGATTCTAGTCCCGAGAACAAACAACATGATTCTACTGTGTCCCGTATAGTGGGTCTATACCCTTCCGTTCTTTATGATGCTACCATCTTTGTTAGAGATGTTTACAAAACATTGGTTTTTAGATGTGGGCCTGTTAACTTCCATAGTAATGGCTACCCCTAGATTCCTAGATTTTTTTTTTTTTTTAATTCTTTATTTTTGACAGTGCAGTAATTAAGACATCGTTAACAATAATACGAGTAAACATAGGTACATTGGTAATTGACAGAAAACAATGTTCGTTAGTATGGTAATGCAAAGCGTATTGCACTGTTGTTGTTTTTTTTATAAAGTATTGTAACAGCATATTAGAACATAGCTCTCTTCTATGGCTTCCTACGTGTCCCATCTGAATATGTAATCAATGTTTACGACATGTATCCAAGCTGGGAGTGTGTTAATAAGGTATGCAAATTGAACACAAAAACAGAAAACATAGTAAAAGGCAGATGACAAAAAAAACCGAAAACTATACTTGAACATAACGAGATGTCCCATCTGTCTTACTAAATATGCAGCCCAGGCAAGATAGGCTTAACCCAGAGCGGGCATAAGGTTCGGAGTCGCATGTGGCTAGCTGAGTCCTATGAAGATGTGTTATGACATGTGCCCAAATCGTACATAGGTATCTAATTGACTGGGTACCTAAATTATACATATATGCAGGGCCGGACTGGGGAAAAAATTCGGCCCGGGCATTTTTTATTCACAGCGGCCCACTGAAAAGGGGGCGGGGCCAGATAGGGTGTGTTTTGTCATCCCCAATGACAAGCACGCCCCATCTCAAAGTGAGCATGTTGGTTCAATGCTCTTCCAGGGCATGAGAAAAGGGCCCTGTATTTGTTCTGCACAGCGCAAGCAAATTTAATAACATGCTTGCGTTGTGTTTGCTTGAAACTTGTCTCAGGGGTTTCCATAATTGGGATACTCACGGTATCCCATTTATGGAGACACTATGTGTTTGCTTAAATGGAATCTAGTGTGTGCATAGGGTATCCAGAGTGTGTATGTCAGAAATGTAGTGTGTGTGTAGGTGGTGCAGCGTCTGTGTGTAGGGGATCTAGTGTGTGTGAAGGAGTGCGTATAGGAGATCTAGTGAGTGTGTGTGTGAGTGGTGCAGTGTGTTTGGGGGCTGCTGTGTGTGTGAGGGGTGTAGTGTGCATTTGTGAGGAGTATAGTGTGTGTGGGAAGGTGCTGTGTGTGTGGGAGGATGCAGTATGTGTGTGTGAGGGCGCTGTGTGTGGGTGCTATGTGTTAGGGTGCTGTGCGAAGGTGCTGTGTGTGTGTTAGGGTGCTGTGTGTGTTAGGGTGCTATGTGAGTGAGGGTGCTGTGTGAGCTAGGGTTCTGGGTGAGCGTTAGGATGCTGGGTGAGTACGTTAGGGTGCTGGGTGAGTGTTAGGGTGCTGGGTGAGTATGTGAGGGTGCTGGGTGAGTATGTGAGGGTGCTGGGTGAGTATGTGAGGGTGCTGGGTGAGTATGTTAGGGTGCTGGGTGAGTATGTTTGGGTGCTGGGTGAGTATGTTTGGGTGCTGGGTGAGTATGTTTGGGTGCTGGGTGAGTATGTTTGGGTGCTGGGTGAGTATGTTTGGGTGCTGGGTGAGTATGTTTGGGTGCTGGGTGAGTATGTTAGGGTGCTGGGTGAGTATGTTAGGGTGCTGGGTGAGTATGTTAGGGTGCTGTGTGAGTATGTTAGGGTGCTGGGTGCTGCGTGAGTATGTTTGGGTGCTGTGTGAGTATGTTAGGGTGCTGGGTGCTGCGTGAGTATGTTAGGGTGCTGGGTGCTGCGTGAGTATGTTTGGGTGCTGTGTGAGTATGTTAGGGTGCTGTGTGAGTATGTTAGGGTGCTGGGTGAGTGTTAGGGTGCTGGGTGAGTATGTTAGGGTGCTGGGTGCTGCGTGAGTATGTTAGGGTGCTGTGTGAGTATGTTAGGGTGCTGTGTGAGTATGTTAGGGTGCTGGGTGAGTGTTAGGGTGCTGTGTGAGTATGTTAGGGTGCTGGGTGCTGCGTGAGTATGTTTGGGTGCTGTGTGAGTATGTTTGGGTGCTGTGTGAGTATGTTAGGGTGCTGTGTGAGTATGTTAGGGTACTGGGTGCTGGGTGAGTGTTAGGGTGCTGTGTGAGTATGTTAGGGTGCTGGGTGCTGTGTGAGTATGTTTGGGTGCTGGGTGAGGGTGATGTGTGTGTTTGCAAGGATTGTGTATGTATTGTGTAAATGCCAATATTGAGTTATTGAGTTTTTTTATTTTTTATTATTTAAAATAAATATATTATATCCCCTCCCCCTTCCCTTCTTACCTGTAGCCTGGAGGGGGGGGGGAGCGCTGACATCCATCCCTGGTGGTCCTCGTGGTAAGTGAACTCTAGCGCGAGACCGGGCCGGTTGCCATGGCAACGGCCCGGATCTTGCGAGAAAAACCCGGCGGAGCTGCAAGTTAGAGCTCCGCCGGGTCCGCCTATCCAGGCTGGCTCCCTCCCTCTCTCTCTCCCAGCCGGCGGCCGCATTTGAGAGCATGTGGGCCGGTGAGGGAGATCTTCGATCTCCCCACCGGCCCTTCATGCAACACAGCGGGGCCGGCGCTCGGATAGCGCCGGCCCTGCATAGACCGGCTGGATCTCCCTGGCCTCGGCCCGTGGCCATCGCGGCCCACCGGGCATTTGCCCGGTTTGCCCGATGGCCAGTCCGGGCCTGCATATATGTCTCCCACTCGACTGGTTACAGGCAAGAAAATTAAACTGAAACTTGAGAGAACTGTAAACGTAAAAAATAACGGTAAGAATAATATCTCGTAAAAACAGGCGTTATAGGCCTGCATAAGGAGGTCTCCGGTTTATTGGGGGCCTTGCTGGTAAGTGGTCTGCGTGGAATCAGCCGATTCCCACGTCTAGGAAGCAGAGGTCATGGGAGTGGGGTTCTGTAAGGCGGCTGGTGTCTGGCAGCTATCGTAAAGAGATCTTGCAGTGGCACATAGTGTCGTGATGCCTCCCTGCAATTGCCAGTGTAGGCAGGACAGTCGCTTATCTTTTTCACCGGGCACATAGCGTGGTTGGCTCGTGCCATATCATGTGGGAGGCTAGGTAGGAGCAGCGTGTAGGCTCTCTTGCTGTTGTGTGGAGTCTGTCGTGGGTACCCTGGTAGTCCTTGTGTCAGAGATGTCGAGGGGTGCCCAGGTGTGTGGGTGCGGGATGGTCGTAACTTCCCCCTAGGTTGTCGTGTGTGTCAGGTCCTCTTAATGGCCAGTACCCCGCTGTTGCAAGGTAGACATGCGACTAAGTATGTGTGGAGGTGGATAAGTTGGGTGAGCCAGTATGTGTGTTTGGTCAAGAGTGTGGTAACGTCTGGGGTTGCGTCCCTTGGCAGCTCCTCGATGTTTGGGTGTCCCTGTCTGGACGGTTGCGTGAGGGGTGTGTGTAAATAAAGTATGTCTTGTCTCTGCTGGTAGGTTTGTTTGTTTGTTTTTTTGGTTTTTTAAATAGTAAAGTCGCTATACAACCGTTCAATCAGGACTAATTTTTCTTTCCTGGATTTCGTGGGGACGGGTGGGGCCGAGGCCCTGCTTTGTTATAAAAAAGGGGGGGGGGGGGTACCAGTGGTGTATTTTGGATTTGTGCTGCCCTAGGCACGACTAAATTTGGGCACCCCCAAAATCTAAATTTGCCCCCCTAATTCGTGTCAAGGCCACTTTTTTGACTGACAGACACGTGCCCTCATTGATGCATGCACTGATATACGTAAAAGGAAGATGATTATACTAAGTATAAGATGTAGGCTTATCTCCACACAAGGTGTATCTGGATCAGTAGACTGCAGCAGATATATGGAACAATAGATGTAGGCTTCTATCCACACAGGGTGTATCTGGATCAGTAGACTGCAGCAGATATATGGAACAATAGATGTAGGCTTCTATCCACACAGGGTGGATCTGGATTAGTAGACTGCAGCAGATAGATGGAACGATCCTCAGCAGCTCAATGGTAAAAACAGTAAAACAACAAAAATAAAAAAGAGAGAAAATAAGAGTCCCACAGTAGGTGTTCAGGTATGTGAATCCCTGAAGAAGTCCGTTGAGCGGATGAAACGCGTTGTTTTACTGTGTCTACCATTGAGCTGCTGAGGATTTTTCCATTAAGCTGCTGAGGATTGTTCCATCTATCTGCTTCAGTCTACTGATCATCCAGATCCACCCTGTGTGGAGATAAGCCTACATCTATTGCCCTCGTGTAACTGTAATTTTTAATATTAAAGTGTCGAAATTTTACTGTATCACGCTATTGGCTTTCTTTTGACGCTTGCAGTTACCAGTGGAAGCTTCCATCTTCATGTAATCCCTTATGTGGGTAGACAAGCCTGAATTATCTGACGTCTTGTGAGTTTTCTCACTTTCCCCCTCCCCCCATATATATTTTGTTAAACTGTATTACGCTATGTATAGTTTTTGTTTTTTTATAGATGTTATAATTGAAACAGGTGCTCATTTTCTTATATGTGGAGCTTCATTGCTTATACTTAGTATAAGCATCTTCCTTTTACTTTTGTCGGTGGTGTTGTGAGTTTCCCCATATTAGCTCCTTTGCTCACTCCCATACCTCTGTCAGTGATTTCATTGTTTGTGTTTACTTATGCACTGATATACACTCACTGACAGATACACAGTCATTGGCACACACTGTTTAACCAACACACTCTTTCACTGACAGACACACACTAACATGCACACACTCTCAGATACACATAAAATTACATACACACACTCACAGGCACACCCATTCTCATTGAAAAACACACACTTTCACTCACAGACATACACTGACAGCTACACTCACTCACTCACTGACAGTAAGGTGGACAGCCCCAGAGCATGAGGCAAACAAGGCATTTGTCTGGGAGCTTGGGGTGGAGTTTTTTGGCGCCCCCCTGAAAGTGCTGCCCTAGGCAAATGCCTTGTTTGCCTTGTGGTAAATACATCCCTGGGGGGTACCATTATCAAGTCCATATAATAGATTGTAAGTCCAATATTAAGTTGAGGTTTCCCGTAAGCAGTGGGTGTCTTCCATACAACTCCTGAGGATTGTGTAGTCCCAGGTTTGGTGCGAGACTTAAGTGGTGACCGCAGCATAGGTCACTGGGGTTGCACCTCTCGGGACAAACGGGTTGATTGTCGCCGGGTCCCAGCTATGCGTCGGCGTAGTCTGGTGAGGGGGTCCTTCCCGGATGAGTGAGTCGTGTGGGATGCCCAGAGTCTTCAGGAGGTCCGCTGCGTCCTGGATATCATGGATTAAATGGGAGTCCTGGCCTTGTTGTACTGCGAGAGATCTGGGGTTCCGCCATCTATATCTGATACCCTTTTGTTGGAGCAGAGAGGTGAGTGGTCGCAGTGATCTGCGCCAGGCTAGGGTGCCGTTGCACAGATCAGCAAAAAAGGTCAGTCCCCTATTTTCGAACTGTAGCGGGGTTTTGGCGTGAGGAAAGTCATTTTATCCCTTCCATTTCTGAATGTGATTATTGTGTCTCTCGTGGCTGAAGATTCCTAGATTTTTATATAAAATTTTGTATCATCTCTATTAGTATTGTGTGTTTGTTATTTATAAGAAACATATTATTTGTTCTGTGTTATTGAATCAAAATTTAGAGGGTTAAAGATTAAATAACAGCTTGAGTTTTTGTTTAATTTCTTGTGTGTGGTCCTTGCATACGTTTATATGGTGTTATAGCAGGCAAAAGGAAGGTAAGACAGCTTTGGATTGGCTTGAGACAGTTTTCCCATGCTAATCCTTAGTGTGGTGCATTAAACAGACTTGTATACATTTAGTCCCATAGGTAACTGAGTATGGAATATGTAGAGGCTGTTGTGTAACGTAGAAGAGTATTTTAAACCTTGACAAAATTCTCTCCATGACAGCGTTAAATCAAATTACAGATCCACTAACATTACACTAATAAGAAATACAGAGATAAGATAAGAGTGGCTGATTTTGGCAAGGACAAGAGACAATGCCACTGCAATGGTTATTAAAGAACAAGCAAACATGCCACGTCAAGGCAAACCTCTTAGTCCTGCACTAACAATTCACCCTGCTAATTTCAGCTAAAAGGCAAAATCTCTAATAAGACAGAGAGGGGTATTTTTCTAAACCTCTACACACTTATTAACCGTTAATTGGGAACGCATCGGGTGGGTGACAGCACAGTGACATAGCTGTGTGATACAAACGACTGATGTGAACTAAAGTCATTGCTGCCTCCCAGGAGTAGTGGGAGTTTGAGTGCAGGGCATAATGTTCTATGTTTGTATTTTCCTACAATTTAATCCCTTAAAGACACATGACGGAAATATTCCGTCATGATTCCCTTTTATTCCAGAAGTTGTGTCCTTAAGGGGTTAATGGCCTTTGAAGTAATACTAAAAAAAAAAATCTAGTTATTTAAATGTGCATAAGGATTTGGGATAGTGCTCAAGTAACTTTATCTTTGGTCATTGCTGCCACCTGGGAGTAGTGCGAGTTTGAGCGCTGGGCTTAATATTGTGAGGACAAGAGACAGGCTTGCCTTGCTCATTTTCATTGCATTAATTAATAAATTACAAGAGGATAACTTAGTAACATAGATGGACGGTAAACAATGGGAAATATTCCACCCTTGATCAGATACTTCAGTTTGAAAGGACATGGAGTTGACTTGACAGTTGCTAAGCAACTTCATGCTCACATAATTTTAGGTCCATCTCTATTAAGCACTTGTTAGTCATGTTGCCTGTGTTTCACTAATTTGTCCTAGATATTTTGTAGTAGCGAGAAAAGCTTCATGCTACATAGTGCGATATTTCATTATCCTAACACTTTACAATGTAATAATATTCTAAAAGCCTCCTGAAATGTGTCTGGTGTCTTTGATCAAGCATAATTATTTTTAATTACTTTCAAACTAAATGTAAAACAAATATATATATATATATATATATATATATATAAAAAAATTATATATATATATATATATATATATATATATATTCATATATATATAGACATATTGTACAACAATAACAACAACAAGAAAAAACACTATCATGTAAAAATGAGAAAGTGGGTTCTATTCACTAAATACTTTCTATTTAGCTTTATTATCTTCAATTTGTGCATTAAAACTTCTACGAGATTTAAATTATTTGATACCATCTATATCCTATTTCATTGCAGTAAAGAGATTCTTTTTTTTAAAATTAGCTCACATGCAGGGCTGGATTTAGATGAAAAGAGGCCATAGGCTATTCCACTTATGAGGCCCTTTCACCTCCCATTTTTAAGTTTGTAAATTACATGAGAGACAATAAAATACACCATTACTGTGATATATATCAATATGTTAAATGAAACATGTTGTGATTGGTACTAACCTTTATCAAAAATGTGGCACGGATAATAAATTAAAAAAAGTCGAGATGAGGAGAGGGGGGTGATTGTGAGAGGGAGGGGGGTGATGAGGAGAGGGGGGGTAATTGTGAGAGGGGGTGATTGTGAGAGGGAGGGGGTGATGAGGAGAGGGGGTGATTGTGAGATGGAGGGGGGTGATGAGGAGAGGGGGGGGTGATTGTGAGAGGGAGGGGGTGATGAGGAGAGGGGGTGATTGTGAGAGGGAGGAGGGGGGTGATTGTGAGAGGGAGGGGGGTGATGAGGAGAGGGGGGGTGATTGTGAGAGGGAGGGGGGGTGATGAGGAGAGGGGGGGTGACTAAAAAAATTATCTTAAATCCCTGGTGGTCCAGTGGGGGCTGCCTGGTGGTCCGGTAGGGTCCCTGGTGGTCCGGTGGCCCTCATTTCCGGTCTGCAGCTCCACAGAGCTGCAGACCATGGATCTCGCGAGACCCAATCAGAGCGTTGCCGCGGGTTACCACGGCAACGCTCTGATTGGGCAGTGCATGCGAGATCCATGGTCTGCAGCTCTGCACATTGCGGAGCTGCAGACCGCCGGTCTCGGCAATTGCGGCAGGAGGGGCATTGTAGTCTGCTCCAGGCACCCCCCTAGTAAGTGGCACCCGGGGCGGACCACCCTCCCCCCCCCCCCCCCCCTTAGTACGCCACTGGTCATATCATATGCGTAGAATTTCTCCTTATTTTCGGTTCAGTGTTTTAGTGTTCACTGTTTTTAGAATAGTGTAATTTTAATTTTGCTAACTATTTGAATGTAGGCCCTTCTTGATATTGAGGCCCTAGGCTGAAGCCTAGTTAGCCTATAGGAAAATCTGGCCCTGCTCACGTGAATTGCCACTACTGAAATGGAACTGAATTTAACTACACTATATATATAATCCACAGGTAAGAATAGGGTTCAGGTGGGAATTTAAGGTAGTCAAGGTATTGTAAATGGATTAAGGGGAGGTTTGGGGTAGCATTGTAGTGATTTAGGATTGGCAGGGGGAGGCTTTAAAGTAATCAGTGCAATACCGCTGGTGTGTATTGGGGGAATTGAATTAAGTGTTTTAAGGAAATTTGGTTGTGAATAGCTAAATCAGTCGAGTTAAATGGAAATTTGTCTGTATTCAACAGACTATAAAACTGCAGCGGAAGGGAAGCACAAATGCAAAATGTGCCTTTTACTAATAGCCATATGGGTGACACTCAGTTAAAGTAACAGAATTGTGACAGGAGCATTGTAATTGACTGCTATTTGGCTTACTTTCAGTTGTTTTTTTATTTTAGTTTTTTTCAAAAAAATCTCAGTTTCAACCATGGCAAGAACAAAAAGTGTCAATTATACTTTATAGTGTACACACTTTTGTACAGATGGCATTGTTTTAAGTTGGAAGTTTGTAGAATTTATTTATATGCCTAGGACAATCTGGGTTGGAGTTGACTGCACTTTTTATCGACATCGAACAGTTCATTATGATCTGTAAATACTGCTCCTATTTTCCTCTTAATACGTAAATTCATAAATTATGGCTGCGGGAGATTACATGATGCAAATCAGCATTAATAGTGCTGTTGTGTTCCCACACTAAAGCCATTATCTTATATTCTGATTAATTTGGGTTATTTTTGAATTGGGACACCAAGTCCTTCCCCAGGGGTAGGCAACCTTCGACACTCTAGATGTTGTGGACTACATCCCCCATAATACTCTTACATCCATAATGCTGGCAAATCATCATGAGAGGTGTAATCCAAAACATCGCAAGTGCCGAAGGTTGCCTATGCCTGTCCTACCCTATCGTTCTCTGATACTGCCACAAAGACCAAGGTGGAGAGCATGTAAAAAAAACAAACATATATATTTGTTTTCATTAAAAAGATACTGTCCTACAAATATGAGCAAAAAAAAAGTACAATGCACAATATATTTATTACATATATTCAGATGATTTATTGGGGGAAACCAAAGAATGTTTGAGTCAGAACAAGCAATCTTCACAATTCGTAAAGAATGCCTACTACATTCAACATCTGCTCTGTATTCATAAGGTCTCTATTTTCCCTTGTTTTGAGCATCTAGCTAGATGACAAATGCATTGTGGTGAGGCCAAACACAATAAAACTCCTCCACAGTACAATTAGGAAACTTATTGTTGCACATCACACTATTTTTGGAACCTAAGTATATGCTCTTAGAGAGACTTCAACTTTTAGACCAGAACTGACACAATGGTGATGAGACACACAGGGTCATCATAACTTCAGTCTATGCCTGGTTTCTGGTCACTATTACTTTTGGATCACAACCCTTGTTAAAAAAAAAGTTGTGTTTAAAAGGGTAGCTGTAGATATGCAGAATAAAGTGCAAATCACAATACCTGTCTATTCTCATTTGCATGTTAAGCTAGGAACTCTAGAATAGTTGTGGAGTTTATGTGCCCAAAGGATGACTTTGAAAAGTCCATCTTGAGATATGCAGGTAATGCAGAACAAAAACTTGTTTTAAGCAAATCTCCTCCTTCTGCATTGATTTGTCCATTGCTTTGTGGATGAGCATTCTATATTCCTGGTGTATATGTACAATTCTCTGCTTCCTATGGAAAACTGGACAGCAGGAATTTATGGACAGCTGAATAGTTTTATTTGGTTCTTGCCCCTCTTTCTCTTGGAAATTGCAAAACAAAATGAGGCGCAAGAAGATTTAACATCTTTGTAACAGTCCAAAGCCTGTTTGGAATGGAAATAAACTGTACAAAAAAGATGGTTTGCATCTTTCTCAAAAGGGAACAAATGTTCTCAGTGAGCAGTTCAGAGGTTTTGCTAAGATGTATTTAAACTAGGAGGGGGGGCAAAAGGGTGATAAAACATCAATCCAATTGTCCCCCAAAACAAGGACAGAAGGTGCCTGTAGCAAGTGTGTTAAAAAATGATAAGCTTAGAGTCATGTCTACAAATGCTCGCAGTTTAGGGAATAAGATCCATGAACTTGTGGCAATAATGGCAACTGATAGTGTAGATTTAGTCGCTGTTACTGAGACATGGTATAATGAAAAAAATGACTGGGACATAGCAATACCAGGGTACTCTTTATATAGAAAAGACAGGGAAGGCAAGAAAGGGGGAGGGGTGGCCCTGTATGTGAAGGATAGCATAAAATCTAGCCTAATAAAGGTTAGTGAGACGAACATAGAGTCCATTTGGGTTACGTTAGAATTTGGTAATCACACAGTAGTTTGTGTAGGTGTGATTTATAGGCCCCCAGGACAAATTGAAGAGTTAGATAATCTACTAGTTGAAGAAATAGCTAAAATGACAATGAAGGGGGAAGTTATCACCATGGGTGACTTTAATCTTCCTGATGTGAATTGGAAAACAAAAATAGCTACTTGTGCCAGAAGCACACATATTCTAAACTCCCTACTGGTATTGTCTCTAAAACAAGTCGTTGAGGAGCCAACTCGTAAAGAGGCCATACTAGATTTAGTGTTAACAAATGGAGATTTGGTATCAGATATTACTGTAGGTGAAAGTTTAGGATCCAGTGATCATCAGTCAGTGTGGTTTAATATAAGAACAGTGACTGAGTCACACCACACAAAAACAAAAGTTTTAGACTTTAGAAAAACAGACTTTTCTAAAATTAGAATATGTGTAAAGGAGTCATTATCAGACTGGAGCAACTTAAATGGAGTCCAAAATAAATGGGAGTATTTAAAAGCTGCACTACTGAAGGCAACAGAAAATTGCATTAGGCTTGTCAGTAAAAGCAAAAAATTCAAGAAACCACTGTGGTACTCCGCAGATGTGGCCAAAATAGTAAAAAACAAAAAGTTAGCATTTAGTAATTATAAAAAAAACCAGAGTGAGGAAGACAGAATGACCTATAAGATTAGGCAGAAAGAGGCTAAGCAAGTTATAAGAGCTTCCAAATCACACACAGAAGAGAAAATAGCACAGTCAGTAAAAAAGGGGGACAAAACTTTTTTTAGATACATAAATGAGAAAAGAAAAGTAAAACAAGGATTAGTTAGATTAAAAACAAAAGAAGGAAGGTATGTAGATGAGGATAAAGGTCTAGCTGACTGCCTCAATGAATATTTTTGTTCGGTATTTACAGCTGAAAATGAAGGAAAGGGACCTCTGTTAAAAAAAAGGATAAATGAGTCATTTATTACACGTGAGTTTACAGAGGAAGAGGTTCTATTTCAACTGTCAAAAGTAAAGACAAATAAGTCAATGGGACCTGATGGAATACACCCAAAGCTATTAAAAGAGCTTAGTGGTGTACTAGCAAAACCATTAACAGATTTATTTAACCAATCATTGTTAACAGGAGTAGTCCCAGAAGATTGGAAGTTAGCGAATGTTGTGCCCATTCACAAGAAAGGTAATAGGGAGGAGTCGGGCAACTATAGGCCAGTAAGCCTTACTTCAGTAGTGGGGAAAGTGATGGAAACCATGTTAAAGGATAGGATTGTTGAACATCTAAAAACACATGGATTTCAAGATCAGAGACAACATGGGTTTACTTCAGGGAGATCATGCCAAACTAACCTTATTGATTTTTTTGATTGGGTAACTAAAATTATAGATAAGGGTGGTGCAGTAGACATTGCTTACCTAGATTTCAGTAAGGCTTTTGACACTGTTGCACATAGAAGGCTTATCAATAAACTGCAATCTTTGAGTTTGGATTCCAATATTGTTGAATGGGTAAGGCAGTGGCTGAGTGACAGGCAACAGAGGGTTGTAGTCAATGGAGTATATTCGAAGCTTGGGCTTGTCACCAGTGGGGTACCTCAGGGATCTGTACTTGGACCCATTCTCTTTAATATTTTTATTAGTGATATTGCAGAAGGTCTTGATGGTAAGGTGTGTCTTTTTGCGGATTATACTAAGATATGTAACAGGATTGATGTTCCAGGAGGGATCAGCCAAATGGCAAATGATTTAGGTAAACTAGAAACATGGTCAGACTTGTGGCAACTGACATTTAATGTGGATAAGTGCAAGATAATGCATCTTGGACGTAAAAACCCAAGGGCAGAGTACAGAATATTTGATAGAGTCCTAACCTCAACATCTGAGGAAAGGGATTTAGGGGTGATTATTTCTGAGGACTTAAAGGTAGGCAGACAATGTAATAGAGCAGCAGGAAATGCTAGCAGAATGCTTGGTTGTATAGGGAAAGGTATTAGCAGTAGAAAGAGGGAAGTGCTCATGCCATTGTACAGAACACTGGTGAGACCTCACTTGGAGTACTGTACACAGTACTGGAGACCATATCTTCAGAAGGATATTGATACCTTAGAGAGAGTTCAAAGAAGGGCTACTAAACTTGTTCATGGATTGCAGGATAAAACTTACCAGGAAAGGTTAAAGGATCTTAACATGTATAGCTTGGAGGAAAGACGAGACAGGGGGGATATGATAGAAACATTTAAATACATAAAGGGAATCAACACAGTAAAGGAGGAGACTATATTTAAAAGAAGAAAAACTAACACAACCAGAGGACATAGTCTAAAATTAGAAGGACAAAGGTTTAAACATAATATCAGGAAGTATTACTTTACTGGGAGGGTAGTGGATGCAAGGAATAGCCTTCCAGCTGAAGTGGTAGAGGTTAACACAGTAAAGGAGTTTAAGCATGCATGGGATAGGTATAAGGCTATCCTAACTATAAGATAATGCCAGGGACTAATGAAAGTATTTAGAAAACTGGGCAGACTAGATGGGCCGAATGGTTCTTATCTGCCGTCACATTCTATGTTTCTATGTTTCTATGTTTCTATGATTCTTGGCTAATGAGTTGTTCTTGATGCTTCAAGAGTTTCCAAGATATTTTATAAGTCCCTCTAGGTTTTATCAAAAACGTTGGGTTCCCAATGATACCCAAAGCCCACTTCACTGCTTAGGATGACATACCTGCATAATGGATTCTTCATTATCCATTCAAAATGTTTGTACAGAGTGAGTATAAAAGGATTGGACTTGTTAATCTGCACCAGCCCTCTGCCATGGCCAAATTGTTGTTAACCATTTTCTGTGCTCTCTTACTTGCATGGAGTGTGCAAATGGCAAGTATGTGGGTGTACATGGGTTATGTGTAGTGTGTGAGTGCAGGTGTATATTTGAGGGTTGCACATGTGTGTAATTCCTAATGCATTTTTGTTCTCCATGGTCTCTGCATTTCCACCCCACTACTATATATATCTTCCCCCTTCCAATGTGTTTTGTTCTCTATTAGTGTTGTCGCGAACGCGAACTTCCGCAAATGTTCACGAACCGGCGAACGGCGCGAACCGCCATTGACTTAAATGGGCTGGCGAATTTTAAAAACAACAGGGACTCTTTCTGGCCACAATAGTGATGGAAAAGTTGTTTCAAGGGGACTAACACCTGGACTGTGGAATGCCAGAGGGGGATCCATGGCAAAACTCCCATGGAAAATTGCACAGTTGATGCAGAGTCTGCTTTTAATCCATAAAGGGCAGAAATCACCTAACATTGACACCTGTCCTCAAAGCCCAGCCCTGATACACACTGACACAGAGCAGAATAGAGACTGTTCCCCCTACATAGGGTCACTTGGCAGATATGGATTGACACCTGTCCTCAAAACCCCTGATACACACTGACACAGAGCAGAATAGGGACTGTTCCCCCTACATAGGGTCACTTGGCAGATATGGATTGACACCTGTCCTCAAAACCCCTGATACACACTGACACAGAGCAGAATAGGGACTGTTCCCCCTACATAGGGTCACTTGGCAGATATGGATTGACACCTGTCCTCAAAACCCCTGATACACACTGACACAGAGCAGAATAGAGACTGTTCCCTGTCCAAAGAGACCATGATACACACTGACACAGAGCAGAATAGAGACTGTTCACCGTCCACAGAGACCATGATACACACTGACACAGAGCAGAATAGAGACTGTCCCCCCTACATAGGGTCACTTGGCAGGTATGGATTGACACCTGCCCTCAAAGCCCCTGATACACACTGACACAGAGCAGAATAGGGACTGTTCCTCCTACATAGGTTCACTTGGCAGATATGGATTGACACCTGTCCTCAAAACCCCTGATACACACTGACACAGAGCAGAATAGGGACTGTTCCCTGTCCACAGAGTCCATGATACACACTGACACAGAGCAGAATAGAGACTGTTCACCGTCCACAGAGACCATGATACACACTGACACAGAGCAGAATAGAGACTGTTCCCCCTACATAGGGTCACTTGGCAGATATGGATTGACACCTGTCCTCAAAACCCCTGATACACACTGACACAGAGCAGAATAGGGACTGTTCCCCCTACATAGGGTCACTTGGCAGATATGGATTGACACCTGTCCTCAAAACCCCTGATACACACTGACACAGAGCAGAATAGGGACTGTTCCCCCTACATAGGGTCACTTGGCAGATATGGATTGACACCTGTCCTCAAAACCCCTGATACACACTGACACAGAGCAGAATAGAGACTGTTCCCTGTCCACAGAGACCATGATACACACTGACACAGAGCAGAATAGAGACTGTTCACCGTCCACAGAGACCATGATACACACTGACACAGAGCAGAATAGAGACTGTCCCCCCTACATAGGGTCACTTGACAGGTATGGATTGACACCTGTCCTCAAAGCCCCTGATACACACTGACACAGAGCAGAATAGGGACTGTTCCTCCTACATAGGGTCACTTGGCAGATATGGATTGACACCTGTCCTCAAAACCCCTGATACACAATGACACAGAGCAGAATAGGGACTGTTCCCTGTCCACAGAGTCCATGATACACACTGACATAGAGCAGAATAGAGACTGTTCACCGTCCACAGAGACCATGATACACACTGACACAGAGCAGAATAGAGACTGTCCCCCCTACATAGGGTCACTTGGCAGGTATGGATTGACACCTGTCCTCAAAGCCCCTGATACACACTGACACAGAGCAGAATAGGGACTGTTCCTCCTACATAGGGTCACTTGGCAGATATGGATTGACACCTGTCCTCAAAACCCCTGATACACACTGACACAGAGCAGAATAGAGACTGTTCCCTGTCCACAGAGACCATGATACACACTGACACAGAGCAGAATAGAGACTGTTCACCGTCCACAGAGACCATGATACACACTGACACAGAGCAGAATAGAGACTGTCCCCCCTACATAGGGTCACTTGGCAGGTATGGATTGACACCTGTCCTCAAAGCCCCTGATACACACTGACACAGAGACGAATAGGGACTGTTCCTCCTACATAGGGTCACTTGGCAGATATGGATTGACACCTGTCCTCAAAACCCCTGATACACACTGACACAGAGCAGAATAGGGACTGTTCCCTGTCCACAGAGTCCATGATACACACTGACACAGAGCAGAATAGAGACTGTTCCCCGTCCACAGAGACCATGATACACACTGACACAGAGCAGAATAGGGACTGTTACCCCTACATAGGGTCACTTGGCAGGTATGGATTGACACCTGTCCTCAAAGCCCATGATACACACTGGGGGGAGCTACTGTCCTCCCCAACCCCTGCGCGGTGAGTGGGGGCCATAAATCACAATGGGGGACCTACTGTCCTCCCCCCCTCGGCCCCCACCCCTGCGCGGTGGGTGGGGGCCATAAATCACCCCACAGTGTTTGGTTCTAATGAGTGCAACGTAAATGGCTGCACAGGAGCTGGCCAACTGGAGAATTCAAAAGAGAAAACATGCACTGGAACTAGAGAAAGAGGAAAGACAGCCATACCAGATTCAGATGACAAAGCTGACACACAAGGGGTTAATTGAAATTGATACCGTGCCCGATCAGAACTTGACCCTAGAGGATCTGTCTGATTCTGTGTGGCAGCCTCAGGATTCTCAGCAGGATTGCATCTCAGAGAAAAGGGACACAACATCCCAACACAAGAGCCACCTTTTAGATCAGGACTGCCTTATATGCAAAGGGCTGATAACCCCCCAGGTGATGCTGACTTAAGCCAATGGGTAATTACCAAGAAACCAGAGAAAATATGGAAACACCATACAACTAATGGCAATCAACATTCTTCATGCATTGAAAAGAAGAACAAGAAATTGTATGATCCAGATACTATACTCACAGATCCAGCAGACTCAAGTGTGTGGAAGGGATTCCTTCACATGTTCTCTATAAAGCAGTTTAAAGTTACAGCCACGCCAGAGTCTGGTTATAGCAGTCATCTTTGCCAGGATTTACCAAAAGTGTTAACATCCGAAGGATGCATTTTGCAAGAGTCTGTTTGGGAATATGTGGATCGTATCTGGCCAGAGTGCACCAAGGACATGTGTGTGATCCGACTGAATCAAAGAACGTCAAGTGATGCAGTTTCATATGCTCGGCTGTATTCTTATCTTAATCGGAAGCTGAGATATGCAATCATCAGAAGTCATGGCATGGAGGCGTTCCTAGTGCCTCTACCTGCCGGCCAACCCATCCCTCAAAGATTGCGTCCTTTGGGAGGTCCAGGTTTGGAAGACAACCATCCTATTCTGCTTCTGATCTTGCTTCTTCCAAGCCATCCTTCCTGGACAGCTTATCCCAAAAAATCTTCCAAGAAACATAAAGAAGGTTTGGATATCCCAGATGATATTTTCTCTGACATATTAGCAGATGTTGAACGAGAGGAGAGACAAATGGCCGAGCAAGGGCTCCCTCCTCCAGGTTTCCCAAATTTTGAGCAGTGGAATCAGAATTCTGAGGATACAGGAGAGGAAGTTGGCATGCCTGAGATCATGAATATGCTCCAAAATTTGAGCAATGGCCTTCAGTTCCCAGGAGAATTCTAGGAGAGAGTCAGGGTGCTAATATTATGCCACCTCTCCATGTGCCAAATACTGTTCCAGCAGGTCTCCCATATCCATCTTTTCCATTGTATCCAGAAGCAGTCTACCCTGGCTGGCATGGTATGTTGCCCCCTACTCATGCAGTAAATCCATTGTCCATTGACCCAGCCAATCTCTTCTCTTACCCGCTTTCACAAATAATACCACCTAACTTCTTATCTGATCAACATTTTACTGCAGGACCTCAACCTTTTGCATAAATGTTGTAGTTTTGTTATATTTACGTTTTTTGTTTTTTTTTAACTGTTATGTTTTAGCGAAATATTGAAAAAAATACATGTAATGTGCTGAACATCAAAGCTGAAATTTTAATTTGTCTCAGTAAGTTGAAAGCCATACTTTCTATGGGAGTTTCAAATGTTCAATAATTGTTTTCTGAAGAAAGCATAACTGTCTGTTTTTAGCAAGCAACAACCCCATATTAAGCTGTTTATTCACTGAACATCTATTTGTACTGAATTGAAAACTGAATGACAAAATGTAGGCAGAAAACGAATGATTTGAATATATTCTTCAAATACCAGAATTTTTTAATTTGTTTTTTAGTTCACTACTATTCTGTGTTTAGTAATGTATAAGTGTGCCAGATGTGACAAGTTTACATAGGTTAATTATAGCCACTGTTATATCTGGGCTACAAATACATGCATTTTGGCAAACACCTCAAAGCCCATGTAAGCTTTGTGTTGTTGAATTTCAGTGATTTCTTTTATGTTGCATGTGTACAGTTGTACTGTAAAATGGGTAAAGCATGGGATATGTTTTTACATTTGTATACTAAAAATTTTAATATACGTTGAAAAAAAAAAAAAAAAAAAAAGGACGCATGAGCCTACAGGCATTGCGCATGAGCGTCCAGTAACGTGGCAAAAAAATTCCCAGCTCCCCAGAGGCTGTCCTAGCACCCCGGTCATACAAATATTCATTAACAGCTTTTTCTTGTTGGAGCAGGCGGTCGAACATTAGGAGTGTTGAATTCCAACGTGTAGGGCTGTCGCAAATCAAGCGCCTCACTGGCATGTTGTTTCGCCGCTGGATATCGGCAAAGTGAGCCATGGCCGTGTAGGAACGCCTGAAATGGCCACACACCTTCCTGGCCTGCTTCAGGACGTCCTGTAAGCCTGTGTACTTATGCACAAAGCGTTGTACGATCAGATTACACACATGTGCCATGCACGGCACATGTGTCAACTTGCCCAACTTCAATGCCGCTATCAAATGTTTTCCGTTGTCACACACCACTTTGCCGATATCCAGTTGCTGCGGAGTCAGCCACTTTTCCACCTGTGCGTTCAGGGCGGACAGGAGTGCTTGTCCGGTGTGACTCTCTGCTTTCAAGCAAGTCAAACCCAAGACGGCGTGACACTGCCGTATCCGGGATGTGGAATAGTACCTGGGGAGCTGGGGGGGGTGCCGTTGATGTGGAGCAAGAAGCAGCGGCACAAGAGGACTCAGCCGAGGAGGTTATGGAAGAGGATGGAGTAGGAGGAGTAGAGGAGGTGGCAGCAGGACTGCCTGCAATTCGTGGCGGTGTCACCAACTCCTCTGCAATGCCACGCATTCCTTGCTTGTGAGCCGTCAGCAGGTTTACCCAATGCGCAGGGTAGGTGATATACCTGCCCTGACCATGCTTTGCAGACCAGGTATCAGTGGTCAGATGGACCCTTGCCCCAACACTGTGTGCCAGACATGCCATGACTTCCTTTTGCACAATCGAGTACAAGTTGGGGATTGCCTTTTGTGAAAATAAATTCCGGCCGGGTACCTTCCACTGCGGTGTCCCAATAGCTACAAATTTTTTGAATGCCTCAGACTCAACCAGATTGTATGGTAAAAGCTGGCGGGCTAATAGTTCGGACAAGCCAGCTGTCAGACGCTGGGCAAGGGGGTGACTTGGTGACATTGGCTTCTTACGCTCAAACATGTCCTTGACAGACACATGACTGTGGGCAGATGAGCGGGAACTGCTCAAGGCGGGAGACGGAGTGGCGGATGGTTGAGAGGGGGCAAGAAGGACAGCAGTTGTTGATGTGGCTGAAGATGCTGGACCAGGAGGAGGATGGCGGCTTAGAGTAGGCGTGCTGCTTGTACTCATGTGTTGATCCCATAGGCGTTTGTGATGTGAGATGATGTGCCTACGCAAAGCAGTTGTACCTAGGTGGGTGTTGGACCTCCCATGACTCAGTTTCCTTTGGCACAGGTTGCAAATGGCATCACTGTTGTCAGAGGCAGACACACAAAAAAAATGCCACACTGCTGAGCTCTGCAATGACGGCATTCTGGTGGTGGACACAGCATGCGTTGATTGGCGTGCTGTCGGGCTGACCCCGGGTGCCGATGCATGCTGTCTGACTGTGCCACTAGCTCCTCGCGATGACCCCCCCCTGCTTCCAACTCGTCTCCTCCTCCTCTCTGTCTCCCCATCTGAACTTTCGCCCTGTTCTTCTTCTTGCCGAGCGGGCACCCACGTGACATCCATGGACGCATCGTCATCATCAACCGCTTCGCTTGTATCTGACAACTCAGAAAAGGAAGCAGCAGCGGGTACAACATCATCATCATCACACCGTACCTCCATGTGTTTAATGCTGCCTGCCTGAGACATATCCCTGTTATCTACATCCTCTAGCAATAATGGTTGCGCATCACTCATTTCTTCAAACGGGTCTGTGAATAACTCCTCTGACATACCAAGTAAAGCGGCTGTGGTGCTAGTTTTGGTGGTGGCGGCAGGCGGGTGAGTGCTATCTTGAGAGGTGCCTGAAGCTAAGCTGGAGGAGGATGGTGCGTCAAGGTTCCGAGCGGAGGCTGTACAAGATTGGGTGTCCTGTGTTAGCCAGTCAACTAAGTCCTCAGAACTTTTCAAGTTCAGGGTACGTGGCTTCTGAAAACTGGGCATTATTCTAGGGCAAAAGGGAATCACAGCACCACGACCACGACGGCCCCTGCGGGGTGGCCTGCCTCTGCCTGTCATTTTTTTGGGGATTAGTGGTACTATGCGTGCAAGCTACTGTGAGACCAGATATGATTGGCAATGTGAACTGTAACAGTTCTGCAGAGCACACACTGTAGGCCTGAGACACCCGCTTGAAGACAAGTAACTGCTATTCAATCTATAACAGTGAAAAATAAATTTTGGTTTTAAAAGCACGCTATAGAGACACCAGATATGATTGGCAATGTGCACTGGAACAGTTCTGCAGAGCACACGCTGAAGGAAGGACTGACAGAGCCGCTTGAAGACAAGTAACTGCTATTCAATCTATAACAGTGAAAAACAAATTTTGGTTTTAAAAGCACGCTATAGAGACACCAGATATGATTGGCAATGTGCACTGGAACAGTTCTGCAGAGCACACGCTGTAGGCCTGAGACACCCGCTTGAAGACAAGTAACTGCTATTCAATCTATAACAGTGAAAAACAAATTTTGGTTTTAAAAGCACGCTATAGAGACACCAGATATGATTGGCAATGTGCACTGGAACAGTTCTGCAGAGCACAAACTGTAGGCCTGAGACACCCGCTTGAAGACAAGTAACTGCTATTCAATCTATAACAGTGAAAAACTAATTTTGGTTTTAAAAGCACGCTATAGAGACACCAGATATGATTGGCAATGTGCACTGGAACAGTTCTGCAGAGCACACACTGTAGGCCTGAGACACCCGCTTGAAGACAAGTAACTGCTATTCAATCTATAACAGTGAAAAACAAATTTTGGTTTTAAAAGCACGCTATAGAGACACCAGATATGATTGGCAATGTGCACTGGAACAGTTCTGCAGAGCACACACTGTAGGCCTGAGACACCCGCTTGAAGACAAGTAACTGCTATTCAATCTATAACAGTGAAAAACAAATTTTGGTTTTAAAAGCACGCTATAGAGACACCAAATATGATTGGCAACTGTCAAAGCACGCTGGAACAGGTCTACAGAGCACACGCTGAAGTAGGCCTGACACCCAGACGCTTGCAGACAACTAACTGATCTTCTATTACAGTGAAAAAAAATGATTTCTTTAAAATCTAAAGCTTAAGCTATTGTTAAAACAGATATGAGTGGTGGCACTGACTGTGCAAATGGGCAAGGCATCCAACCTGACACAGAAGCTGGCAGGCAGGCAACTGCTCTTCTATTACAGTGAAAACAAATTATTTATTTTAAATGTAAAGCTTAACCAATTGTTAAAACAGATATGAGTGGTGGCACTGGGCAAGTAGGCACAGTATCCAATGTGAACCTCACACAGAAGCTGGCAGGCAGGCAACTGCTCTTCTATTACAGTGGAAACAAAATTTTGGTTGTAAAAGCACGCTATAGAGACACCAGATATGAGTGGCAACTGTCAAAGTACGCTGGCAGGGTTGTGCAGGGCACACGCTGAAGGAAGGCCTGACAGAGCCGCTTGAAGGACACTGATTGTCTGCTATTAGCTTACACTGGAAACCTTTTTTCTTTGTAAAAGCACGCTAAAGAGACACCAGATATGATTGGCAACTGTCAAAGCATGCTGGCACAGGTCTGCAGAGCACACGCTGAAGTAGGCCTGACACCCAGACGCTTGCAGACAACTAACTGATCTTCTATTACAGTGAAAAAAATGATTTCTTTAAAATCTAAAGCTTAAGCTATTGTTAAAACAGATATGAGTGGTGGCACTGGGCAAGTGGGCACAGTATCCAATGTGAACCTCACACAGAAGCTGGCAGGCAGGCAACTGCTCTTCTATTACAGTGAAAAAAAATATTTATTTTAAATGTAAAGCTTAACCAATTGTTAAAACAGATATGAGTGGTGGCACTGGGCAAGTCGGCACAGTATCCAATGTTAACCTCACACAGAAGCTGGCAGGCAGGCAACTGCTCTTCTATTACAGTGGAAACAAAATTTTGGTTGTAAAAGCACGCTATAGAGACACCAGATATGAGTGGCAACTGTCAAAGTACGCTGGCAGGGTTGTGCAGGGCACACGCTGAAGGAAGGCCTGACAGAGCCGCTTGAAGGACACTGACTGTCTGCTATTAGCTTACACTGGAAACCTTTTTTCTTTGTAAAAGCACGCTAAAGAGACACCAGATATGATTGGCAACTGTCAAAGCACGCTGGCACAGGTCTGCAGAGCACACGCTGAAGTAGGCCTGACACCCAGACGCTTGCAGACAACTAACTGATCTTCTATTACAGTGAAAAAAAATGATTTCTTTAAAATCTAAAGCTTAAGCTATTGTTAAAACAGATATGAGTGGTGGCACTGACTGTGCAAATGGGCAAGGCATCCAACCTGACACAGAAGCTGGCAGGCAGGCAACTGCTCTTCTATTACAGTGAAAAAAAATTATTTATTTTAAATCTAAAGCTTAACCAATTGTTAAAACAGATATGAGTGGTGGCACTGGGCAAGTGGGCACAGTATCCAATGTGAACCTCACACAGAAGCTGGCAGGCAGGCAACTGCTCTTCTATTACAGTGAAAAAAATGATTTATTTAAAATCTAAAGCTTAACCAATTGTTAAAACAGATATGAGTGGTGGCACTGACTGTGCAAATGGGCAAGGCATCCAACCTGACACAGAAGCTGGCAGGCAGGCAACTGCTCTTCTATTACAGTGAAAAAAAATTATTTATTTTTAATCTAAAGCGTAACCAATTGTTAAAACAGATATGAGTGGTGGCACTGGGCAAGTGGGCACAGTATCCAATGTGAACCTCACACAGAAGCTGGCAGGCACTCAACTGCTCTTCTATTACAGAGAAAAAAAAATATTTATTTTAAATGTAAAGCTTAACCTATTGTTAAAACAGATATGAGTGGTGGCACTGGGCAAGTAGGCACAGTATCCAATGTGAACCTCACACAGAAGCTGGCAGGCAGGCACCTGCAATTACATTACACAGGGAAAAAAAAAGCAGCCTGATGTTATAGCCCTAAAAAGGGCTTTTTTGGGTGCTGTCCTTACAGCAGAGATCAGATGAGTCCTTCAGGATTGTAGTGGACACTGAATACCCTAGCCTAGCTATCAATTTCCCTATCTAATCAGCAGCAGCTAAACTTTCCCTCCTCTCACTAAGCATGCATCTTCCGAATGAATCGAAAATGGATGCTGGGAGGGAGGTTGGAGGGTGTGGAAGGGAGGGAGTGCTGCTGATTGGCTGGAATGTGTCTGCTGACCGAGAGGCACAGGGTCAAAGTCTGCCCAATGATGACGAATAGGGGGCGGATCGAACTGCACTACCTATGCACTACTCTCAACACTACCTATGCCTTTTTCCCTCTTTTTACTCACGTGTTTTTCTGCTCCCTCATCTCCTCCATGCCAAAACATTTGCCTCAAACCCTAGCAAAATAAGTGATATATGCAAACAATGTTCAAACCACCAACACAAATTAATCTTTTAGTTAAGAACACACTCCCATGTCAAATTCAAATGCTCTCACAGTGGAAATATAGATAACAGCAGAAAGGGTGCCTCCCCCGATGTTGTGTGTGCTAGTCCACTTCCTACTCTTTCACTCAACCTTGAATGGATACAGGCGTGAAGACAGTGGTATTTTCTTAAATAAAGGACCGCAGGAAGAATGTAAAAAAAAGACTTTATTAAAAAAATATCTCAGTATGTTATAAAGGTCCAAAGTGCTTCATCTCTAAGGGAGACTTCTTCAGTGACCAGAATATCTTAGAATAACAAGTTTAAAAAAAAACAACAAAACCTTAACCCCCCTCCGAGAGTCCAACCCTTAATATACAAAATACCAATCATGTGCATTGATGTATTTATGTCCATCTGTCCGACTTTAAAGAGGTTTGCATTTTCGCGTTGCATTCCAGTAATCATAAAGTGCCATCTATTAATGTGTATATATTAAAAATGATAGGTGTATTTAAACATTAATAGACCAAAAAATAAAGTGAATTGTGATAAAAATAAAAGTAAAAAATATAAACAAACAAAGTATATTAAAAAGGTGAATATACAATATACAATCTATATATAAAAGTCTAACTATATTAGTACTTATTTTCAGTGTGTAGAAATAACCAGAATCTTTTATTTTTCAAATACTCTGTTATTTTGATAATTTACCGTAATGTGTACATTATGATGAGTTTTATTGTTTTGTTGAATGTTATGTATATGGATAAGGGCATATGGCATTTTCCCAAAAACACAAAACCGGTATAAATCAAATGTCTATAATGTAGAACAACATTACTCCACAAAACATCCCAAGTCGATATCCACATTTAGGTTCCATTGTATCTAAAGTTTATTTCTGCACTAATTTTTTTTAAGCCTCCACCCCTCTAACATTATCTATTCCCATAAATCTAAAATCCTTGAAACTAAAAGCTTGACAATTATTGCACCAGACAGGGACAGAGTGCTGTTGAAAGCTTTTTTGTTATTGAAATGTTCTAAAATTCTGTCTTTTAATTTCCTCTTTGTTCGTTCAACATGCTGCTTGCCACATGAACTCTGCAGCAAATAAACCACTAAAAAGGGAGGAACCTTTTATGTTGTTATCTGTGCTTTCTCTGTGAGTGCATTCTAATTTGTCCTGGGAGTGCGTTGTTAACTATATTACACTATGTCATACCTTTATGTGTCTCTCAATCCCTCCTGTCTCTCGTGTGATTCTACAAGCTTTCTGTCTCTCTTGTGTTTCTCCAGTCCCACTCATGTCCATCATGTCCATCCTCAGTCACTTTAATGATTAGATATAAAAAAAGCTGCATTTATTTCCCAAGAATATTTATAGAACTGGAAAAAAATAAATGCAAGTCAAATTGAAATATTTTCTGATGCCATAAATATTGTGTGTTTTTCACTCACTTCAGTCCATTGATTATATTACAAGATAATAATAATAACAATATTAATAACAACAATAATGTACTCTAGGTGGGGGGTTGAAAAAGCCATTGCCTATTGTAATGCAATCAAACTATACTATTACTGTTATCAACATTATTATTATTATGATGCTCCCCTTAAGGACTTCTCTAGGGCTGCACTGTTCTTATGGAGTGCCCTTCCCCTCTCTGTTAAACTTTCACCAAATCTAAACTCCTTTAAAAAATCTTTGAAAACTTACTTCTTTATGAAAGCATATCAATTAAACTGTGAACAGCTTTCCCTTCCCGCACCCTGATTCCTCTCCTGAAACTGTCATCAAAACAAAACACTAAGCCCTCAATGAACACTATCCTAGCAACCTACTTTTCTACCCTACCCTTACCTTTTGTGTGACATTACCCCACTCCCGCTAGCATGTAAGCTCATTGAGCAGGGCTCTCAACCCCTCTGTTCCTGTGGTCCAACCCGTCTGGTTAAAAATACATGTCTGTTAGTCCACCCATTGTACAGCGCTACGGAACTTGTTGTCGCTTCATAAGTAATAATAATAATTATTATTATTATTATTAATTAATTCATCTAATGTCAAAATATTAGATATATAAAATATTACAGACCATACAGTATCCCTTATTACCAAATGCTTCTACCAGGATATATATTGTAGTAAGATCATTTTCACATTTAGAGTGTGCTGTAGGTGTCACTGTATTACTAGTGAATAATACTGAGATGCCCTGCTCTTGGGTATTCAAAAGTAATTTGTTTGTATTTTTGACAATGTGGATCCGCACAGCCTGAGCACAATATGTAAAATCATGAGTCCATACGAATGACAACAAATTATTAATGTTTATATTTCATATAGTAAATACAGTATCTGTGAAAAATCACAACCTCTTTCTAAGCCGGCTGCTCCAGTAACATCACACTAAACGTGACATCATTGCAGTCTATCTGTGAGCACGCCAGTGACAATATCATCTTGAAGGCAATATTTTTGTTTGGTATTAGCTTAAGGAACTGTGCTGGACTGACAAGAAAGTTACGTTTGCTTATGTTTTATTTCAATATTAGAAAATTATGCCAAGTCTAGGAATCCACTCCATTGATAGGGAAACGGTTAACGTTTCAATAAAGTTATACGTTATGAGAAATTTATAATTTGAAATCTGATGTCATCAATCTTGATGAACTGGTATTACTATATAAAATCACTTCCATAATTATAACCTAAAGTTAATTATTAATGATACATTTCAAAATTTGAATTCCTTTATGTCATTTTTAGAAAAACCATACAATACATTTACATTAAAACACAAAACAAATCTGGTTTGCTCCTAAAATATTTAAGAAAATATATGTTGTTTGTCATTGGCAAGGCTTTGTCCATTACTTTTACTAAAAAACTGCTTTTTATAAAAGATTAGATTGTTTTTTTGTCTCTAAATAGCATATCAGGAAAAGGTCAGTGCTAAATTCTACAATAATAAAGTACATTTTATAGCAGTCAGAAAATGAATTTGTAAAGGGCAAAACATAATGTAAGAAATCTGAAACTGAATGTTTTTTTTATTTTATTTAGCTTTTTCTCATTCTGTACAAAACAATTTTTTTCTCCTTTATGACAAAGTGTCAGAAGAATCCTGATGGATTCTCACCATCACTATGTAACAAAAACACAGAGTATGGAAGCGTTTTAAACATTCAGCGACACTTGTTAAAGTCTTGGAAAATCACTGTAATTCAGCTCCTATAAAAAAATATGGGTAGAAATATCACTCGGCGCTAGCCTCTGGGCCCACTAGAACCTGTCAAGAATCAAAACCAGAATCTGCTGGTGTGATTATAATATTCCATATTAATTAAGAATGATTGATAACTTGATAGTTAAGATGGCGCCGGTACACAGTACTGAAAATGTTAATAACCACAAAACACAGCACCAGAAAGACTCATGCATAGCTTCACGAGAATATTATGAGAACGTAGCTAGCTTTTAGATAAGAGATAATTTACTGCACAGATCTGGCATGGCATTGTTGGTGTGGCTGGACAGCCTGGCCAGCTGCAGGTCCCACCCAACGCTATTGCAAGGTCTTTGCTGGGCTGCACTGATAGAAGATTTGATGGAAAAGTACAGACTATTCATCCCATTGATTATTAAGTTTGTTATAAAAGACGAGAAAACCGGGGGGTAGGGGAGCTAGGCAGCAAACGAGGCAGATGCACATGGGGGTATTAACAGTGTGTGATATGCGTTTATTGGTTGAATGTGATATTTGTGCTGGGTTTATTGGCTGTGTGTGATGGTTATTTAATTCAGATAAAAACATGCATTTAAGCATGTGTGTGAATGCAGGTGTATATGTTTGCAGAGTTATGTGCACACAGTCAGATGCACACAGTTATACATATACACTGTCAAATCCACCACATGCACACAGTCAAAGGCAGATAGTCACATACACAGGATCAGGCAGAAACACACAGGTACAGGCAGTAACACACATACACAGTTACAGGTAGATAAACACACTCACACACAATTACAGGTAGACAGCCACACACACACACACACACAGCCACACATACAGTCTTAAACACACATACTTACATGCAGACAGCCACACACAAACAGGCAGACAGATACACATACACACAGGCAGACAGCCACACACACAGAGAGTCAGATGGCCATACACACACAGGAAGATATCCATACACACAGAGGCAGGAAGTCATACACACACACAGGCAGACAGTCATGCACACACACACACACAAACACACACAGGCAGACAGTCACACACACAGACACAGGCAGACAGTCATACACACACACACACACACAGGCAGACAGTCACACACACACACACACACACACACACACAGACAGTCACACACACACAGGCAGACAGTCATACACACAGACACACACACACACAGGTAGTCATGCACACACACAGGCAGACAGTCATACACACAGACACACACAGGCAGTCATGCACACACAGACACACACACACACACACAGGCAGACAGTCATACACACACACAGGCAGTCATACACACAGACACACACACAGGCAAGCAGACAGTCATACACACAGACACACACACAGGCAGTCAGTCATACACACAGACACACACACAGGCAGTCATACACACACAGACAGTCATACACACACACACACAGACACAGGCAGTCATACACACACACATACACACACAAGCAGACAGTCATACACACAGAGACACACAGGCAGACAGTCATACACACAAACGCACACACGGGCAGTCATATACACACACACACACACACACACACACACACACACACACACAGAGGCAGACAGTCATACACACAGACACACACACACAGTCATACACACACACACACACACACAGGCAGACAGTCATACACACAGACATACACACACAGGCAGACAGTCATACACACAGACACACACACAGGCAGTCATACACACACACACAGGCAGACAGTCACACACACACACACACCCACACACACAGGCAGAAAGTCATACACACAGACACACACACACAGGCAGTCATACACACAGACACACACACACACAGGCAGTCATACACACACACACTGACAATCACACAGTTACCTGTGGAGTTCATTAAGAAGGCAGTGCAGCTCCTGGAGACTGTTTGGGTGGGAAGCAGGGACTCCTTACTGCTTCCCCTGCTGCAGTTATCTGGCACTTTTAGCTCTGCCCCCGTCGCAAATTTTATTAATATTAATTTTTTTTTTAAATCCTGGTCGGCCATGTGCGAGATGTGTCTGCTGTCAGGACGCCCCCTGGTCCATGGCGCCCTGTGCAGCCACACAGCTCGCACACCCCAAAGGCCGGCCCTGGTGACATTGCACAAAACCGGGAATATGCTCAGCAGTCCAAGCTGGACAAGCTCAAGCAAGCAAATCTCCTCATGGAGGGGAGAATAGTAGTTCTGGAAGACTCCAGGAGACAACGCAACCTCAAGATTCGGAGTTTCCCTGAAACACACCTGAAAGTGAATTTCAAATTTACAGCAAGAGTGGCGAAACTGAAAGCAGAACTAACAGAGATTTTTTTCTAACTTGGCTAGTTTACCTTAAATTTTAAATTCACTTTGAATTCACCTTGAATTCCCATTTTACTGAATAACCCGGGAGGTGTTCTTGTCCCATTCACTAAGATATCATATACTAGTATCGCCCTTTTTACTTATTCCATATCTACTGTGAAGGAGAAAAGTATTTGATCACCTGATGATTTTGAAAACACATGTCAAAAAAATTATAAATTGATTTGCATGTCAATGAGGGAAATAAGTATTTGACCTCTTCGACTTAGTACTTGGTGGCAAAACCCTTGTTTGCAATCACAGAGGTCAGACTTTTCTTGTAGACGGCCACCAGGCTTGCACACATCTCAGGAGGGATTTTGTCCTACTCCTCTTTGCAGATCCTCTCCAAGTCATTAAGGTTTTGAGGCTGATGTTTCGCAACTCAAACCTTCAGCTCCCTCCAAAGATTTTCTATGGGATTAATGTCTGGGGACTGGCTAGGCCACTCCAGGACCTTAATGTGCTTCTTCTTGAGCCACTCCTTTGTTGCCTTGGCTGTGTGTTTTGGGTCATTGTCATGCTGGAATACCCATTTTCAATGTCCTGGCTAAACGAAGGAGGTTCTCACCCAAGATTTGACAGTACATGGCCCCGTCCATTGTCCCTTTGATGCCGTGCAGTTGATCTGCCCCCTTAGCAGAAAAACACCCTGAAAGCAAAATGTTTCCACCTCCATGTTGGTGTTCTTAGGGTCATAGGCAGCACTACTCCTCCTCCTCCAAACACGGCTAGTGAGTTTAGCTTTTTCTCATTCTGTACAAAACAATTTTTTTCTCCTTTATGACAAAGTGTCAGAAGAATCCTGATGGATTCTCACCATCACTATGTAACAAAAACACAGAGTATGGAAGCGTTTTAAACATTCAGCGACACTTGTTAAAGTCTTGGAAAATCACTGTAATTCAGCTCCTATAAAAAAATATGGGTAGAAATATCACTCGGCGCTAGCCTCTGGGCCCACTAGAACCTGTCAAGAATCAAAACCAGAATCTGCTGGTGTGATTATAATATTCCATATTAATTAAGAATGATTGATAACTTGATAGTTAAGATGGCGCCGGTACACAGTACTGAAAATGTTAATAACCACAAAACACAGCACCAGAAAGACTCATGCATAGCTTCACGAGAATATTATGAGAACGTAGCTAGCTTTTAGATAAGAGATAATTTACTGCACAGATCTGGCATGGCATTGTTGGTGTGGCTGGACAGCCTGGCCAGCTGCAGGTCCCACCCAACGCTATTGCAAGGTCTTTGCTGGGCTGCACTGATAGAAGATTTGATGGAAAAGTACAGACTATTCATCCCATTGATTATTAAGTTTGTTATAAAAGACGAGAAAACCGGGGGGTAGGGGAGCTAGGCAGCAAACGAGGCAGATGCACATGGGGGTATTAACAGTGTGTGATATGCGTTTATTGGTTGAATGTGATATTTGTGCTGGGTTTATTGGCTGTGTGTGATGGTTATTTAATTCAGATAAAAACATGCATTTAAGCATGTGTGTGAATGCAGGTGTATATGTTTGCAGAGTTATGTGCACACAGTCAGATGCACACAGTTATACATATACACTGTCAAATCCACCACATGCACACAGTCAAAGGCAGATAGTCACATACACAGGATCAGGCAGAAACACACAGGTACAGGCAGTAACACACATACACAGTTACAGGTAGATAAACACACTCACACACAATTACAGGTAGACAGCCACACACACACACACAGCCACACATACAGTCTTAAACACACATACTTACATGCAGACAGCCACACACAAACAGGCAGACAGATACACATACACACAGGCAGACAGCCACACACACACAGAGTCAGATGGCCATACACACACAGGAAGATATCCATACACACAGAGGCAGGAAGTCATACACACACACAGGCAGACAGTCATGCACACACACACACACAAACACACACAGGCAGACAGTCACACACACAGACACAGGCAGACAGTCATACACACACACACACACACACACACACAGGCAGACAGTCACACACACACACACACACACACACACACACACACACACAGACAGTCACACACACACAGGCAGACAGTCATACACACAGACACACACACACACAGGTAGTCATGCACACACACAGGCAGACAGTCATACACACAGACACACACAGGCAGTCATGCACACACAGACACACACACACACACACAGGCAGACAGTCATACACACACACAGGCAGTCATACACACAGACACACACACAGGCAAGCAGACAGTCATACACACAGACACACACACAGGCAGTCAGTCATACACACAGACACACACACAGGCAGTCATACACACACAGACAGTCATACACACACACACACAGACACAGGCAGTCATACACACACACATACACACACACAAGCAGACAGTCATACACACAGAGACACACAGGCAGACAGTCATACACACAAACGCACACACGGGCAGTCATATACACACACACACACACACACACACAGAGGCAGACAGTCATACACACAGACACACACACACAGGCAGACACACACACACACACACAGGCAGACAGTCATACACACAGACATACACACACAGGCAGACAGTCATACACACAGACACACACACAGGCAGTCATACACACACACACAGGCAGACAGTCACACACACACACACACCCACACACACAGGCAGAAAGTCATACACACAGACACACACACACAGGCAGTCATACACACAGACACACACACACACAGGCAGTCATACACACACACACTGACAATCACACAGTTACCTGTGGAGTTCATTAAGAAGGCAGTGCAGCTCCTGGAGACTGTTTGGGTGGGAAGCAGGGACTCCTTACTGCTTCCCCTGCTGCAGTTATCTGGCACTTTTAGCTCTGCCCCCGTCGCAAATTTTATTAATATTAATTTTTTTTTTAAATCCTGGTCGGCCATGTGCGAGATGTGTCTGCTGTCAGGACGCCCCCTGGTCCATGGCGCCCTGTGCAGCCACACAGCTCGCACACCCCAAAGGCCGGCCCTGGTGACATTGCACAAAACCGGGAATATGCTCAGCAGTCCAAGCTGGACAAGCTCAAGCAAGCAAATCTCCTCATGGAGGGGAGAATAGTAGTTCTGGAAGACTCCAGGAGACAACGCAACCTCAAGATTCGGAGTTTCCCTGAAACACACCTGAAAGTGAATTTCAAATTTACAGCAAGAGTGGCGAAACTGAAAGCAGAACTAACAGAGATTTTTTTCTAACTTGGCTAGTTTACCTTAAATTTTAAATTCACTTTGAATTCACCTTGAATTCCCATTTTACTGAATAACCCGGGAGGTGTTCTTGTCCCATTCACTAAGATATCATATACTAGTATCGCCCTTTTTACTTATTCCATATCTACTGTGAAGGAGAAAAGTATTTGATCACCTGATGATTTTGAAAACACATGTCAAAAAAATTATAAATTGATTTGCATGTCAATGAGGGAAATAAGTATTTGACCTCTTCGACTTAGTACTTGGTGGCAAAACCCTTGTTTGCAATCACAGAGGTCAGACTTTTCTTGTAGATGGCCACCAGGCTTGCACACATCTCAGGAGGGATTTTGTCCTACTCCTCTTTGCAGATCCTCTCCAAGTCATTAAGGTTTTGAGGCTGATGTTTCGCAACTCAAACCTTCAGCTCCCTCCAAAGATTTTCTATGGGATTAATGTCTGGGGACTGGCTAGGCCACTCCAGGACCTTAATGTGCTTCTTCTTGAGCCACTCCTTTGTTGCCTTGGCTGTGTGTTTTGGGTCATTGTCATGCTGGAATACCCATTTTCAATGTCCTGGCTAAACGAAGGAGGTTCTCACCCAAGATTTGACAGTACATGGCCCCGTCCATTGTCCCTTTGATGCCGTGCAGTTGATCTGCCCCCTTAGCAGAAAAACACCCTGAAAGCAAAATGTTTCCACCTCCATGTTGGTGTTCTTAGGGTCATAGGCAGCACTACTCCTCCTCCTCCAAACACGGCTAGTTGAGTTGATGCCAAAGAGCTCGATTTTGGTCCCACCTGACCACAACACTTTCACCCAGTTCTCCTCTAAATCATTCAGATGTTCATTGGCAAACTTCAGATGGGCCTGTATATGTGCTTTCTTGAGCAGGGGGACCTTGTAGGCGCTGCAGGATTTCAGTCCTTCAGTGTGTTACCAATTGTTTTCTTGGTAATTATAGTCCCAGCTGCCTTGAGATCATTAACAAGATGCTCCCGTGTAGTTCTGGGCTGATTCCTCACCGCTCTCATGATCATTGAAACTCCACGAGGTGAGATTTTGCATTAAGCACCATACCGAGGGAGACTGACAGTTATTTTGTGTTTCTTCCATTTGCGAATAATCGCACCAACTGTTGTCACCTTCTCACCAAGCTTCTTGATGATGGTCTTGTAGCCCATTCCAGCCTTGTGTAGGTCTACAATCTTGTCCCTGAAATCCTTGGACAGCTCTTTGGTCTTGGCCATGGTGGAGAGTTTGGAATCTGATTGATTGATTGCTTCTGTGGACAGGTGTATTTTGTACAGGTAACGAGCTGAGATTCGGAGCACTCACTTTAAGAGAGTGCTCTTAATCTCAGCTAGTTACCTGTATAAAAGACACTTGGAGCCAGCAATCTTGCTGATTGCTAGGGGATCCAATACTTATTTCACTCATTGATATGCAAATCAATTTATAACTTTTTTGACATGTGTTTTTCTGGAATTTTGTTTTGTTATTCTGTCTCTTACTGTTAAAATACACCTACCATTACAATTATAGACTGATCATTTCTTTGTCAGTGGACAAATGTTCAAAATCAGCAGGGGATCAAATATGTTTTTCACTCACTGCACACAAAAAAAAGTGTTATTATATATTTACTTATTCCTAACACCCAGTTTGCAGATAAAAAATAATATTTTAGTTTTTTTTTTTTCTGTAGATTTCTATTTTATGAAAGACGTTTGCTATTTTAATTTCTTTCATTAGTTTCATAAAAATAGGAGAATATGAGTAAGTTTAAGTAAGTATGGGTTAAATATTTAACATTTATGCTGTTACAGTGTGAGAGAGATTGCAAGGAATTCTACAATTCAAAGAGTGATCCTTTTGCTATTTTACAATGTTAGATTCCACTGACTACCGTCCTTGGATTTGAGACTGCCAGGATCTGGGAACACAGTGTTCCTACAGATAAATAGAAATGTTGCGAAAATGAATATGTACATACTTGTCAACGTTATTTTTTGTGCATTTATTATCATTTGTGGTACACAGAAATATTTTTTTTCCACAAAACTCTTTTTTTTTTTTTTACATGAATTATCATATAAGCATATGATATGATTTTATACCAGCATATACTTTGGAAAAAATATATACCAATAAGACAGAATGGGTGGAAATATTATTTAAACATACAATTCATTCAACAATGATTTTCCAGTAAAAATAAAATGCTATATTCTGCATGCATTAAAAACATTGAGCGGTAGATGACAAAACATAGAAACATAGAAACATAGAATGTGACGGCAGATAAGAACCATTCGGCCCATCTAGTCTGCCCAATTTTCTAAATACTTTCATTAGTCCCTGGCCTTATCTTATAGTTAGGATAGCCTTATGCATATCCCACACATGCTTAAGCTCCTTTACTGTGTTAACCTCTACCACTTCAGCTGGAAGGCTATTCCACGCATCCACTACCCTCTCAGTAAAGTAATACTTCCTGATATTATTTTTAAACCTTTGTCCCTCTAATTTTAGACTATGTCCTCTTGTTGTGGTAGTTTTTCTTCTTTTAAATATAGTCTCCTCCTTTACTGTGTTGATTCCCTTTATGTATTTAAATGTTTCTATCATATCCCCCCTGTCTCGTCTTTCCTCCAAGCTATACATGTTAAGATCCTTTAACCTTTCCTGGTAAGTTTTATCCTGCAATCCATGAACCAGTTTAGTAGCCCTTCTCTGAACTCTCTCTAAGGTATCAATATCCTTCTGAAGATATGGTCTCCAGTACTGCGTACAATACTCCAAGTGAGGTCTCACCAGTGTTCTGTACAATGGCATGAGCACTTCCCTCTTTCTACTGCTAATACCTCTCCCTATACAACCAAGCATTCTGATAGCATTTCCTGCTGCTCTATTACATTGTCTGCCTACCTTTAAGTCATCAGAAATAATCACCCCTAAATCCCTTTCCTCAGATGTTGAGGTTAGGACTCTATCAAATATTATGTACTCTGCCCTTGGGTTTTTACATCCAAGATGCATTATCTTGCACTTATCCACATTAAATGTCAGTTGCCACAACTCTGACCATTTTTCTAGTTTAAATAAATCATTAGTCATTTGGCTTATCCCTCCTGGAACATCAACCCTGTTACATATCTAAGTATCATCAGCAAAAATACATACCTTACCATCAAGACCTTCTGCAATATCACTAATAAAAATATTAAAAAGAATGGGTCCAAGTACAGATCCCTGAGGTACCCCACTGGTGACAAGCCCAAGCTTTGAATATACTCCATTGACTACAACCCTCTGTTGCCTGTTACTGAGCCACTGCCTTACCCATTCAATATTGGAATCCAAACTTAAATATTGAAGTTTATTGATAAGCCTTCTATGTGCAACAGTGTCATAGGTAGAGTACAGGTTATAGTCATTATACATCGTAGTCAAGAGACATGCAGAATGAGGATTTTATTTTTTTTATAAGCAACAAGAGAGATCTAGACTAGTATTTAACTTCCAGGGCCAGAGTAGGGAACACCTGATATATTCAAGAGGAATCCAATGCCCTTAGGAAGAGGTACCTCCTTCTGTATAGTTGTATGGCACTATTGTATAGACATATTTTGGCATAAGTGGATGGGGGGATTATAAGCCATGGTATTGGACCAGAAGCTGTGCAGGGTGTTAGTAGGGCTGTATAGCCAATAAGGCTTTCAGCCAGCTAAAATTCTGAGCCTCATACACATTGAGCTAGCATAAATGCAGTGACACAATAACAGAGTAACAAAAATAAAAAAAACCTTAGAAAACTTAACCAATACTGGTGATTTTCAACACTGGACCTCTGGCCAAGAGGCAGTGTGCTCAAAGGAGGTTGCAAGTACAGGGTGACCCACGGGGGAGCCGTTCAGGTCTCTGCTCGAATTGTTGAAGAGGTTCAGGTTTTGCGTAGTATAAACTCCACAATCTTCGCGGTGTCCAGGTAGGATAAGCTTGGTGCAGTAATGGCAGGTGACCAAAGCAGTCCCAGCTTGTTCAGGAGTGTCTCCAGCTCCACTAGGGTTTTGCACTATGGGTAGTGTGTTGGCGTGTAAATAAGAGCAAACTTGGAGTCCCCCACCTGTACTGGACCTTTCCTGCCTTTAAGGATTGAAGGAGGGGTTTCAATGTCCTGCACCATGTGAAAGAGTTCCTTGTGAGGTTTGGGAAGAACTGTCGGGTAATACCCTCAAAGTGTATTAGTGTTTTATCCCTGACTTCCGCAAGGAGGAGAACCTTGCCTTGGGGTGACTGGAACCTGATGATGAGGTCGGAGGTTGCTGAGGTCGGCGCAGTCACCGGTTTCAGTATAGGAAGCATGCCGTCCAACTATTTGGCTTGCTTCAGCTCTAATACCATTGCAAGTAGCCTTCGGATGAAGTGAGGTTGGTTGGGTAAGGCCCACAGACTCAGGTATGCATCTGATCTTCACATTATAGCATCTCCGCATGTCTTCCATAGCCTCAACTCTTTCGGAGGTGAGGAGCTGTCGCTGTTGTAGAACTTCCAGTTTCCTCTACACTGAGGTAAGCCTGGTGTCCGTGTTGGTGATGGTAGTTTCTAGCTGGGTAAGTCTGGAGTTTGCTCCATCGAGCAAGGTCTGGAAGCTGGCTATATCAGTGGCTATATTGGCCTGATGCTCTGCCAGCATGGATTTCAGGAGGGCTGCAGTGACTGGATCTTTGTCCCCTGGGGCCTTCAAGTGCTTCAGGTCTTGGAGAAGGAAGAACCCTCATCTCCCAGCCAGGGCCGGTGCAAGGACTTTTGACTACACAATTAAAGATGCATTTTGACGCCTTCCCCCCACCCCCCTAAAAAAAAATGCATCTTCACCTCTGTGTTTCATAGCCCCCCTTTTGAATTTCTTACCCCCATTAGTGTTTCATATCCACTCTCTTGAATGTCTTACCCCTTTGGCCCATTTGTGCCTTAAACCCTCCTTTTAGTGTGTCTCCTATATATACAGGCAAAAATACATATTTGCACAAATACACAAACATACAGACACACAACCATACAAGCACACAGACATAGTTATTCAGGCACACAGTCACAAAGATATTCAGACACACAGTCATAAAAGGCACACAATCAAACAAACACAGTCATACAATCTACACATACATGTACACTACCATACAAACACAGACATACATTCATACAGACACAGGCACACAGAGAAATACAGACACAGACATAAAGAAACATAGAAATAGTCATATAGAGACATACATACACAGTGATACAGAGACATACATACGCAGACAGTAATAAAGATACATACAGACAAGGCTTACAGATACATACATACACAGACAAACAAAGAACCCTGCACACTGACACCATGTAAATGCTCCGGCCATCCACAGTGGTGGATGCTCCGTGTCAGGCGGACATCGCTGGATCCACCAGTAAAGTCTTCAAAAGGAATAAACGAAGGCAACACTCCAATAGTGAGGATGGTATATTAATGATAGGTGACCTACCCCATAGAAAGTGTGACGTTTCGGCTCTGCAGAGCCTTAATCAAGCAATAATCTGCTGGTGTTTCACCTATCAATAAATATACCATACTTACTATTGGAGTGTTGCCTGTGTTTATTCCTTTTGAATACATACACAGACAGTCATACAGAGACATACAGACTGTATGTCTCTGTATGACTGTCTGTGTATGTATGTCTGTGTATGTACACAGGATGGCTAAAAGATAGACCCCCATCTGTCGTGACTGTAAGCATGTGTTTGTATGGAGTATGTTTGTGTGAATGTAGGGGTGTGTTTGTATGTAGTGTTTGCGTTTGAATGCAAGCATGCATTTATGTGTAGTGTCGGTTTTTGAATGCAGGGGTGTGTTTATACATAATGTTGGTGTCTGATACAGAGCATGATTAAGGCTCTGAGGAGCCGAAATGCCGCACTTATTTTGGTAAGGTGGTGAACCCACAAATAAATTTACCTTCTATATCCTGGAGTGCTGCCTGTGTTTCTCTGCTTTGATATAGATACACACAAACACACTGACAGACATACACACAGACACACACTGACAGACATATAGATACACACTGACATACACACACACACAGGCATACACACACACACACACACACACAGATATGCACACACATGCTGGTCAAAATATACACTTTTCTAGTCAGTCTTCTCTTTCCTACTTTGTGGGTTCAGGAGGGTGGCTTACCTGGGATCCAGAGTGCTGCCTGAGGTAGTTGGGAGTTGGAGGAGCTGGTCCTGCCCTGCCGCCCTCCTCTCTGCCTTCTCCTGCTCTCGCTGCTTTAGTCTTCTTGGGAGGAAGTCCTCCCATGCTGATGAGAAGGGGGCCGGCGGCAGCTCTGCCCCTGCTGGGCACCAGCCGCGCTTGGTGCTACAGAGGGAGCAGAGATATGACGTGTTCATATCCCCACCCTATCCACACAGTTCATGGCACTGTAGGTTGGCGCTCGGCCATGCTTCAAGAAGTGACTGGCAGGAGAGGGGCGATGCGCGCTTTCCTCCTGTCGGCCACCCGGACATTTGTGCCCCCGGCCCTGCTCCAAGCGCCATATTGGCCCCGACATCTCTGCTAGCGAGACCTTTATCTGCTTTAGCCTTTTTGGAGACCTTTATCTGCTTTAGCCTTTTTGGATTTGCGACCCATGGTACCCTATTAGTATAGGCAAGGGTTTTCTAACTTTATATTTGCCCAAATTCTGCCTAAAAATCGCTATATTTAGGTATCAGGAACAGGAGCTCTAAGAAGTGCGACTGCTCTGGTCCTCAGTTGGCTCCACTCCAGGCCCCCAATTTTTATTCTGGTATCAGATAAATGTTTTCTCACCTCACTGATGTGTCTTAAGTGGACTGGTATGTAATCCATTACATTACATTGGTGAACTTTTCCTTGAGTAATGTATTCATAAATCTAATGTGCTTGGTAGCTGTTTGAGCATTGGGATATGTAACATTTGTATATTGTTGTTTTATTAATAAAATATGTGATGTTTTTATTTATTTTTTATAACATATAGGGATGTTTATATTTTTGGATTTATTATAATAATTGTATTTTTTTTATACATTATTGTGCACCTGTGTTATATTCCAATATTTAGAATATGTGTATGTGATAACATGCCAGTCACAGTGAGTACCTTAAAAGAACACTATAGCGTTAGGAATACAAAACTGTATTAATAACAGTTGTGGCTTTTTCCTTCTATTGTCCCTTAACTGCTCCCTGACCCACTTGACAAAACACTTACCTGATTACAGCGCAGAGGTTGCTGGGTCCTGGATCGCTCTCCTCCTCCAGCGATGTCACGCTGATGGGGGAACCTAATGTGCATGTGCATTAGACCTTCTCCATAGGAAAACATTTAATCAATGGATGATTTTAAGATTCTGGATGTCCTCATGCAAAGTGTGAGGATGTCCAATATTGTTTCAAGGAGTTAAACTCAATGAAAAGCTAGGAAGCACCTCTAGTGCCTGTCTTTCTGTCTTAACCGTGCAAAGTACACAATGAGGTGAAGTGGTCTGGGTGTCTGTAGTGTCCCTTTAAATAATTAAAAATGTTTACCTATGAATTCTCAAGGTATGTGCCCTCCATTATAGTAATTGTTGAACGTTAGTGGTTGCCAACAGGAAGCAGATGTATCTTGTTGAGTACGAGACCTTTAACATGAATTTCAAGGACTGGTGAAATCTGAAGTTACAACAGAAAACAGAGGGACTATGCCAGGGCTCTTTTGGCAACATAATATCTACAGTAAACTTTAGGCATTACATTGTATAGCTTAAAGGGAGTTGCTGTAAACTATACACTTGTTTTTTTTTGCCTCTTGGAAACCCTTTGGTCTTGTAAGTTGAGTAAATGAACCTTCTCAGTCAGCAGGATAGTGCTAGTTTATATGTAAAGAATAGTCTAATAGTCCTCGCATATGCGTTCATTTCTATTAAAAATAAACTCTGTTTTAAATGTTGTATTGCATCCAGTATAACTCTCTTCTTTTTATAATTAGATTTTCTTTATTTCAATTTTTTTCATGTATCTTTTTTTTTTCTTGAATTGATTAACTCACTGAAAACTCTGGAAACACTTTTAATATTATATTTTGTCCTTGTTCACTAAACGATTGTTCTAAATTTTAGCACGTTTGACAAGTATAATTTTATAGAATATGGGAAACTAGAAAATGGATTAAAATTAGTTGAGTTATCGACACAGAAATATATTATTATAGTATAGTACAGAGACCATTATCTCAGCTCTGAAGTATGTTGTTAATTCCTTTTATACTTACATATTTATCACATTTTGAATAGAAAAAGGGAATCTTTTCAATTATGTTTTGTGACAATGTGTAAATCACAAATGTTGAGTGTCAGATGTACTAATTAACTCTAGTGCATTGTGTTGAGCTTGTACAACATTCTAACATTCAAGAAAAAGAGCATATCTTAAAGAAAAAGGAAATCTGAAATGTAGCCTCATATGTTGAAAAACTAGATTAGTTGTGATGATGACTAATTCCTTTTACGTATGTGCATCAACATTTCTAACATTTAGTCACCAATTATTAAAAGATTACTTCAGTTTTTTTATTTTATTTTTTTATTTAGTTAAGGCATGTGTAATAATAATCATAATATAATAGCTCCTGACTGATTCCTCTCTTGCAACTGTCATTAGTCTAATACTATCCTTACCTTTTGTGTCACTTTACCCCACTCCCTCTAGCATGTAAGCTCATTGAGCAGGGCCCTCAACCCCTCTATTCCTGTGTGTCCAACTCGTCTGGTTTCAAATACAGGTCTGTTCGTCCACCCATTGTAAAGTGCTGCGGAATTTGATGGCGCTATACAAATAATAACATAATAAGAAGAAGAAATAAAGCAGGTTTTATGACCAAGATTGTAATAAAATATTATATTTCATATTCAGTAAAACTGCGAAGCCCTGATCAGTGGGAAAAAGTATCATCTGGTAAGTTTTACTTTTCCTTTTTTCTTACATCTAGGTGAGTGTATGTTTTGAGAGAACCAAATGGTGTCTTCACCTCAAGATGTCTTTTTTCCTGCATTTAAACACTGAGTGGGATTTCAGTAATGGTATAGGTAGTCAATTTTTGGAAGATTATTACATTGGATAATTGATCTGCATATCTGTATAATCTGTAAGAAATATAATTATAGAGATGTGCCAGGTGGTCTAAACAGTGCTCTCTCCCAATTTAATTACAACGTAATACGCCCTTATACATTTTATAAAATATTAAAAGTGGTCAAACAGGTTCCACAATCTCTCTTATAAACATATATCAAAAAACATTTTATTTATTTTCTGCCCCTTCATAACTCACACAAGTAAATTCATGATCTCATGAGTGTAATACAGCATTCTAAGAAGAACCAAGTCTGTTCAGGTGGCACTGGTCGTTATTAATTAATTAATTAACATTTTATTTGATGTTTTCTTTCTTTCATTGCCTTGTTTATATATCTAATCGTTGTCACTAGAAGAGACATCTATGAAATATTACATAACATTTAAGTTCTGGAGAGTGTAAAACAACAGTTTCTGTGGATCCATTCCTTGTTTGGTCTCCTATAAATGATGGATCCATTAAAGTGTCTGCTTAATTCTCTCTGTACATGCCACTATACCTTCTTCAATATTCCAATGACCATATGGAGACACCTAGCTTCTAGTAGTATTTATTATTATTCTTCTTGTGACCTTTGAATCTACCCATGAAAAAAAGAGTATGAAAAGTCAAATAACTATTTTTAGGGGTAATTGTTGTCACCTTGTCTTCATTGAGGGTGGTTCTCTTGGTACTGCTGTATGAAGGACTATGGGACTAGGCATCTAATCACTGTTTAGGGGTCTGGGAGACCCTATATTTACTTCAAATATACCTTACCCTCAACTCTATATCAGGAAGGTTTAGGTGTCATTGCATGGGTATTTATCTATCAAATGAATGTTTTAATTTCATTTTGAGTTCCACCAAGTTCCAAAGTTCTATGCATCAGGTTGTAGTGAAAGACACAAGGTATTGACCAACCCCTACATGGTTTATTTTTATGTTGTTTGGGTTCTTTTTGGGTGGAGGGAGGGAGAGAGGTTCTAGACAGTTTTTTTATAGTTTCACTATTTGTCCCTGTAATAGGTTCCATATAATGCCTTTTAATCCACACAGGATTTTTGGTTGGACTCAGCTAGCAACATTCTATACACGGGGCTAGCTATTGACAAAAATCCTGGACACTTACTCATATGCCATTTAGTATATCAACCTACTAATGGGGGGCATTTAATGCCTAACATCCCGTATATTATTAAATGGATTGATGTATGGATGGATGGACAAATGAATAGGAAGAATATTTGCTGGATACTAAGCCTCTATACATATTTTGCCTCTAACTATATATTTTATTAGTAGTCATACACTTATCAGCCACAACTTTAAAACTACCTGCCTAATATCGTGTAGGTCCCCCTCGTGCTGCCTAAACAACACTGATGCATCAAGGTCTCCAGTGGAGACTCCACAAGACCTCTCAATGTGTTATGTGGTATCTGGCACCTAAACATTAGCAACAGATTCTTCACGTCCTGCAAGTTCCAAGATTGGGCCTCCATGGATGGGATTTGTTGTTCCAACATATGCCACAGATGCGCAATTGGATTGAGATCTAGGAAATTTGGAAGCCAAGGCAACACTTTGAGCTCTTTGACAATTTCCTCAAACCATTCTTGAACTATTTTTTCAGTGTGGCATGGTGGATTATCCTGCTGAAAGAGGCCACTGCCATCAGGTCCGGACTGGCCCACCGGGATATCAGAAATTTCCCAGTGGGCCGCAGCACTTGGGTCTGAGGAGAAACTGGAGAGCCCTATGCAGGGAGGGAGCTTTCTGGCACTCAAGCTCTGCCCTCGGTTGCAAGCTCCGCCCTCCATCCGCAAGCTGGTGACCTCAGGGCAGGAAGAGGCCAGGGAATGGAGTCCTCACCTCCCAGATCTTCCACAGCAGCAGCCTTTAGTGCCAGGTAGGCTTCAAATACACTGCAGCTAGTGAGTGAGAGTGGTATTTTGTGTGTGTGTGTGTGTGTCTGCTGTTGTGAGCATGTATGTTTTAGTGAGCTTGTCTGCAGTAAGCATGTATGTGTGGGTCAGTGAGCATGTCTGTAGTGAACAGTATGTGTGTGCCAAGGAGCATGTCTTTAGTAAGCATGCATGTGTGTCAGTGAGCACGTCTGTAGTAAGCATGTATGTGTCAGAGAACACACATCTGTAGTGAGCATGTATGTGTGTCAGTTTGCACTTGTGTAGTAAGCATGAATGTGTGTCAGTGAGCATGTCTGTAGTGAGCATGTATGTGTGTCAGTGAGCATGTCTATAGTAAGCATGTATGTGTGTCAGTGAGCATTTCTGTTGTAAGCATGTATGTGTGCCAGTGAGCACATCTGCAGTGAGCATGCATGTGTGTGTCAGTGAGCATGTCTGTAGACTTCAATGGGCAGGCGAATTTTAAAACCCACAGAGACTCTTTCTGGCCACAATAGTGATGGAAAAGTTGTTTCAAAACTCCCATGGAAAAATTACATAGTCGATGAAGAGTCCATAAAGGGCATAAATCACCTAACATTCCTAAATTGTTTGGAATAACGTGCTTTAAAACATCAGGTATGATGTTGTATCGATCAGGTAGTGTAAGGGTTACGCCTGCTTCACAGTGACAGGCCAAACTCCCCGTTTAACGCACAGCAAACACCGCAAACTGTTGTCAGAGGCACACACACCAAAAAAATGCCACACTGCTGAGCTCTGCAATGACGGCATTCTGGTGGTGGCAACAGCATGCGTTGATTGGCGTGCTGTGTGGCTGACCCCGGGTGCCGATGCATGCTGTCTGACTGTGCCACTAGCTCCTGGCGACGACCCCCCCTGCTTCCAACTCCTCTCCTCCTCCTCTCTGTCTCCCCATATGAACTTTCCCCCTGTTCTTCTTCTCTTCTAGTGGGCACCCACGTGACATCCATGGACGCATTGTCATCATCAACCGCTTAACTTGTATCTGAGAACTCAGCAAAGGAAGCAGCAGCGGGTACAACATCATCATCATCACACCGTACGTCCATGTGTGTAATGCTGCCTGACTGAGACATATCCCTGTTATCTACATCCTCCGGCAATAATGGTTGCACATCACTCATTTCTTCCAACTGATGTGTAAATAACTCCTCTGACAGACCAAGTGAAGCGGCTGTGGTGCTAGTGTTGGTGGTGGCGGCAGGCGGGCGAGTGGTAACTTGAGAGGTGCCCGAAGCTAAGCTGTAGAAGATTGGGTGTCCTGTGTTAGCCAGTCAACTATGTCCTCAGAACTTTTTGAGTTCAGGGTACGTGGCCTCTGAACACTGGGCATTATTCTAGGGCCAAAGGGAATCACAGCACAATGACCACGACGGACCCTGCGGGGTGCCTGCCTCTGCCTGTCATTTTTTTTCGATTAGTGTTACTATGCGTGCAAGCTACTGTGACAACAGATATGAGTTGCACTGTGCACTGGAGGAAGCTGGCAGAGTAGACACTGTAAGCCTGACACACACGCTTGCAGACAACTAACTGCTATTCAATCTATTACAGTCATATTTTTTTTTTTTTTAATGTACACTACTGTTACACCAGATATGAGTTGCACTGGTGTGACATTGTGCCCTAGCAGGCCCTGAAACGCACACGTGTGAAGGAAACTGACTGCTATTATTTCACAGTCAAATTTCACTTTAAGCAGCTATCAACAAGCGAATTTCACCCCAGAAGAGGATGACCCAGCAATGTTGCTCCTACCTGACCGACCCGACATGCTAATAGCGGTCAGCAACTCGACAGGGTCTTACTTACCTCCGCGTGGCAAGTGTGGCCTGGTGCTCACCGGGCGGGAGAGGCGGCCGATCTCCCGATCCTGGGATGCCCAGTAGCTCCGTTACCCCCCCTCGGACCGGTGGGGGTTATCCCGGTCCACCCCTGAGAGGCTGTCTGGAGCTAATGGACGCACAGAGCACAGCCGCCCAGGCTGACATACACATCTGCGACTCTCCCAATATGGCGGCAGCCGCGTGTCCTCCTGGTACCAGCAAAGCATGGCAGGATATTTAATCAATTTTGGAAGCAAATAACAAGCAGGAAGCCCCAACAAGCTCCACCACAGCCCCAACAAGCTCCACCACAGCTAAGCGAAGCAGTCCCCATTAAAATCCACCAACGCAAAAGGCGTCAAAGACGGGACCGGAGGCACAAACAGAAATGCAGAGCCTGCCCCACGTCAAGCACTCGCCTCCACCTTAAGTCACCACAATCCCGCACCGGACGTGAAGCACCACCGGGACAGATCCGACCACCGGACAAAACAAGCTTCCACCACCTCAAGCCGCGAACCCGCCACTCAGCCAGAGACTTGCCTTTCTTGTTCCAGGTATCAGGGACTCCCAGGGTCTGCACCTGGTGCCCAGAAGGTATCGGATGAGCACAAGCAGTAAATAGCAGCCTGCCAAGTATGTCCCACTATAGCTGATCCTCCACACCATGCCTTTGATCACATGAACTGCTCTCTCAACATTAACTAATCGTAAAGTAGCAACCGTTTAAACATGTAATTATTTCACCTAATAAAGAGTTTATTGTTGTAGTTCCTTACATGCCTTTACCTTAACCGTTCATGTATTATGTTATTCACTAGTCTTATCTCATGGGGCGACTCACACTTGATTTATAACTAGTGGTGGAGCTGCTGATATAAATACACAATTGATAACGTGCAAGCTACACCCTAAACATGACAGCCATCTTTCACAACAATGTACTGATATATACTCATACCCTCAGTGCAACTAGCCATGATATACACATGTTTAGTCTAGCATGCTCAAATATAACACACTCTGTCTAAAAAAAAAAGAATGCAGCTTCCGAATGAATCTAAAATGGATGCTGTCCAGGAGGTGGGAGGGTCTGGGAAGGAGGGTCTGCTGCTGATTGGCTGGAATGTGTCTGCTGACTGTGAGGTACAGGGTCAAAGTTTACTCAATGATGCCGAATAGGGGGCGGACCGAACATCGCATATGTTCGCCGTCCGTGGTGAACGCGAACAAGCTATGTTCGCCATGAACTATTCGCCAGCGAACTATTCGGGACATCTCTAGTGAGCATGTATGTGTGTGTCAGTGAGCAAGTCTGTAGTAAACATGTATGTGTGTGTCAGTGAACATGTCTGTAGTATGCATCTTTGTGTGTACCAGTGAGTTTGTCTGTATTAAGTTTGTGTGTAACTGTAAGCTTGTCTGTGTTTGTCAATGATCTTGTGTGTGTCAGTGAGATTGCCTGACTTTGAGCCTGTGTACCAGTGAACTTGTGTGCTTGTGTCAATGAGATTGTCTGTGTCTGCATGTGAGTATGCTTATTTTTACTATTATCTATAATTAAAAAAGGTACATACCAATAATAAAAGTATATATTTGTATATCCTTTAGTGAGAATGTTAAATATCCTTTTATAACATTTAGAATTCTAATTCATAAACATATATTTTATATATATATATATATATATATATATATATATATATATATATATATATATATATATATAAAATAGATGGGGAAAAACGTATGCCAGCCCTATAAGTCATTGTGCTACGGTAGTGTTTGTGTGTGTTTGTGTGTATATATATATATATATATATACACACACACAAACACTACCGTAGCACAGTGACTTATGGGGCTGGCATACATTTTCCCCCATATATTTTATGATTCCAGGGCTGCTTTGCATTCCTAGTCCAGTCCTGACTGCCATCAGGGAACATCATTGCCATGATGTGGTGTGTGTTGTCTGCAACAATATGTAACTAGGTACTATGTGTCAGAGTAACATCCACATGAATGCCATGACCTAAGGTTTTCCAGCAGAACATTGTCTAGAGCATAACACTGCTTTGGAAGGATTTCTTTCTTTCCGTAGTGCATCCTGTTGTCATCTATTCACCAGGTAAGTGACACATTCACCTGATCTAAATGAAAGTGTGATTCATCAGACCCGGCAACCTTCTTCCATTGATCCATAGACCAGTTCTGACATTAAAGCACTAAAGGTGCTTTCAGTGGTGGACAGGAGTACTAATGGCCACTCAGTCCCCTCTGCAGCAAACTGTGATGCACTGTGTGTTTTGAAACAAGGTGGCCAGCATTGTGTTTCAGCAAATTGAGCTACAGTAGCTCTCCTGTGCGATCAGACAAGATGGGCTAGTTGTCACACCCCACGTAAATCAATGAGCCTTAGGCTCCCCTGACCCTGACGCCAGTTTACCTATTGTTATTGCTCCACTTTTTGGTAGGTACTAACAACTGCTTACTGGGAACACCCTACAAGACTTGACGCCTTGGAAATGCTCTGACCCAGTTGCCTAGCCATCACTATTTGGCCCTTCCAACACATGGAATTTAAGAACTGACTGTTCACTTGCTGCCTAACATTTCCCACCCCTTGACAGGTGCCATTGTAGCAATAATATCAAGGTTCTTCAATTCACCTGTCAGTGGTTTTAATGTTGTGTTAGTGAAGTATTATAACTGTAACGGCTACCCAGAGTGGAGAGGGGTATCTACTGTTGGGGACGTCCGTTCCCGGGTCAGGTGCTTGGTTGAGGTGAAGAGGCGATGTCTCATCAGCTGAATCCCTGGAGGAGTAGAGAGGCAGAGCTCTGAGCAGAGCTAGTGATGTAGCAGGTTCCCTTTCAATAACGAGACACAGCTACGTTTTGAAGGGTAAAGTAGAACTGAACTTTAATGGCAAATGCTCTCCTTTTATGTGGTGCTCCCATACAAGGGAGACACCCACAAGCAATTATACACTAACCAATAATACATAAGGTACATCCCACACATCTCCTCCCCTTTGATAAGCATTAACATAATTATTACACACACCTTTTTCCCCACATTTCTGGATGTACCCCAAATATCTGGAGTACCCTCATAAACTCGACAGCAAAACACCGCTGTTCGGTGATTAAGATGGCCGCCGCCACGGGTAAAACTCCCGAAATGGCGGCCACCCAGCGATTGGAACAAAGCGTTTGCGGCTTTCAATTAGCCGAACAGGGAGGTAAATTGAAGTACAATTAAGCATTAGGGTGGTCCGGTGTTCGGTAGTTAATTCGGTATTTTGTCCAGTTCATATTATAGTCTATGGCAATCGGTTGTACAGTGGTTTTTAAACGAATGAACAGTTCACACAACAGTACAGATCCCGCGAATGAGTCCAGAGGGGATCTGTTACATGACTCCCCCTTGTGGAACACCCCGGCATACCCGGTTCGATCCTTTTCGGGTCAGCCTGGGGATGTCCGGGTTACTAAGATGGGATAAGTTCAGTTTGTCGGGACAGTCCATCCGCATTGCCGTTGTTCTTGCCTGGTCGATACTGGATAGAAAAGTTGTAGGGTTGGAGCGCCAAACTCCACCTCAAGAGCCGACCATTGTCTCCTGCCACTCGATTCAGCCAGACCAGGGGATTGTGGTCGGTGACAATGGTAAATTCTTGTCCATATAAGTAGGGGGTCAGTTTCTTTAGTGCCCAGACGAGGGCCAGGCACTCCTTTTCCACTGCCGCGTAGCTTACTTCCCGAGGTAATAATTTCCGGCTAATGTATGTGACAGGGTGCTCCCCTCCATCGTCCCCGATCTGGTTTAGAACTGCCCCCAGTCCGTACATGGAAGCGTCTGTATGGACGACAAAACGTTTGTTAGGGACGGCGGCAGATAATACCGGGGCGTTGATCAAAGCATTCTTTAGTGTCTGGAAGGCTGTTTCACAGGCGGGAGACCACAGGTCTACCCTAGGAAGATTCTTTTTGGTTAGGTCCGTCAGGGGCTTAGCGATAGAGCTGTAGTTGGGTACGAATTTCCGATAGTACCGTGCGGTCCCTAAAAAGGCCCGTACCTGGGTCTTGGTGTGGGGTGTGGGCCAGTTGGCTACAGCTTCAACTTTGGTGGGTTCTGGCCGCTGAGTCCCACACCCTATCCGGTGTCCCAGGTACTGGACTTCGGCCATGCCCAAGTGGCATTTTTCTGGTTTCAGAGTCAGGCCTGCAGCCCGAATCTGATCCAGTACGGCTTCGATATGTTTCAGATGTTCCCCCATGTCTCACTATAGACCGCAATGTCATCCAGGTATGCGCATGCGAAGTCCTGGAAACCATCAAGGAGTCGATCCACCAAGCGCTGGAAGGTAGCTGGGGCATTCTTCATTCCGAATGGCATCACCCTAGATTGGTATAAGCCAAACGGAGTGACGAAGGCCGACTTGGGGATAGCCTCCTTGGCCAGGGGGATCTGCCAATATCTTTTGCACAGATCGATAGTGATCAGGTAACGTCCCCTGGCAATACGGTCTAATAGCTTGTCCACACGGGGCATCGGATAAGCATCTGTCACAGTACAGTCATTAAGGCGTCTATAGTCGACACAGAACCGGGTAGTCCCATCCTTTTTAGGTACTAGAACTAGGGGATGCCCATGGACTGTCAGATGGTTCTATAAACCCCAACCTAAGCATTTCTTGTATTTCCTTCCTCATCCCTTCTTTAACGGCCTCTGGGATTCGGTAAGGGGGTTGTCGGAGGGGTGCCTGTCCGGGTGTTTCTACATGGTGTGTCGCTACGGTTGTGTATCCTGGCTCCTGGGAGAAGGTCAGCGCCTTTTCAGTAAGTAGCTGTCGGAGTTGTCCCTTTTCGGCAGGGCTTAAGCGCTCCCCTAGCTGAACGGTATTGAGCAAACTACCTTGAGAAGGGGCGGCTAATAGGTCTGGTATAGGTAAACAATCTGGGTCCTCTGCTGTGGGACTACAGATAGCGGCTATTTCCTCGGGTCTTTCTTGATATGCCTTCAGAAAATTAACATGAAAGGCTTTTTGGATCCTCTCATCTTTGTCACTGGCAATTACATATGTAGTGTCGCAAACCTGCGCTACCACCTTGTAAGGGCCTTGCCAGGAGGCCTGGAGCTTATTCCCTTTTACTAGCCTAAGCACCAGGACCTTCTGTCCCACCTGGAATGTCCGGTGGCAGGCACCCCGATCGTACCACAGCTTCTGTCTACCCTGGGCCACATGGAGATGGTCCCTTGTCATCCTGGCTAGCTGTTCCATGCGGTCTCGTAGTTCCAGAACATATGGCACAATTGGTACTCCCCCATGTTCCATTTCCCCCTCCCAGTGCTCGCGAATGAGGTCGAGGGGGCCTCGCACCCTTCGTCCATATAGCAACTCAAAGGGAGAAAACCCAGTGGATTCCTGGGGCACCTCCCGACAAGCGAACAAGAGGTGCGGCAGGAATCGCTCCGAGTCTCTGTACTCGCTTGTAAAAGTCCTGAGCAATTGCTTCAGGGTACCGTTTAAGCGCTCACAGAGACCGTTAGTCTGGGGGTGGTAAGGGGAGCTGAGAAGAGGCTTGACCCCACAGACCTTCCATAGTTGTTGTGTCAGATCGGAGATAAACTGGGTCCCCCGGTCAGACACAATTTCTTTCGGGAACTCCACTCGGGTGAATATCCCGACTAGGGCACTGGCGACAGTATCCGCCTGAATATTCGTCAGTGCGACAGCTTGTGGGTAGTGGGTAGCGTAGTCCACCACAGTAAGAATGTATTTCTTACCGGAGGGACTGGGATTCGGTAGTGGCCCCACCAGGTCGACTGCCACCCTACTGAATGGGGCATAGGTGACAGTCACGCTTTCGGGTGGTCCCCTCGCTTCCCTACTTTCTGACGAACATCACATGTGCTACAGTAACGTCGTACATCCTTAGAGATCCCTGGCCAAAAGAATGTCTGGGTAATCCGATATGTCGTGCGGTTACCACCCAAGTGTCCAGCTAATGGAATTTCGTGTCCAATTCGGAGAAGTTCCAACCAGTACTTACGGGGTACCACGAGTTGGCGCTTCTGAGAAGGGGCACAACCTCTCTTCCTACCTTCCATCAACCTATATAATCTGTCTTTGTCCCAGACAAACCTTTCTTGCTCATCCCCCCCACATTCTGCTTTCTCCCGGTATATCTGAAGGGACGGGTCCTCTCTAGTTTCCCTCCCAAATTCTGCCGGGGTATCCCAAGCTATGGGCCTAGTGGTTACGGTCGGGGAAAGGGATGGTGGTGTGCTTACCTGGGTCTCCCAGCCTGGAGTAGTGTCCCCCTCATTACGGGTCTGTGATCGAATGGTTACTGGACAAGCAGCAGCAGTGCTAGTGGGTAAATATGCAGACGCCAAAGGACCGATGTCGTTGCCCAGCACGACTTCCGCAGGTAAATTATCCATAATTCCTACGGTGGTTTTTCCTGATCCGGCGCCCTAATCCAGATGTACCCAGGCAGTGGGTAGGCAAAAGACAGCTCCTCCAGCAACACGTACAGCGACGGTGTGGTTGGATAAATGTTCTGGTTTAACCAAATGTCTTTGCATCAGAGTGATGGTAGCACCTGTATCCCTCAGGCCCTGGGCTACCTGACCATTTACCCGTACTTCCTGGCGATGATGCTGACGGTTGTCTGGTGAGGCAGCTTGGATGGGGTCCGCATCATATAGGATGCCCAGACACTCCTCGGGGCCCAGTTCGGCCTCCAGGCAATGGGCAGCTGCAGTACGGGGTGAGGCGGACTCCGTATTGGGCGTAGGGTGCCTCCAGTTTGAGGCAGAAGATCCCAGGGGGCAGTATCTGGCAATGTGCCCGGTATTGTGGCACCGATGACAAGTGGTCTTGGATAAGTCCCGGGGTAAGTTGTTGGAACCTTGAATACGGGGGGGTCCCGGAGGTACTGGGGCCCGAAATTCTGGGCGAGCGGTTGTAGCTGGGGTACGCTGTTCCGTCCGAATCGGCTGCCGGTGGATACTCTGGCTCACCTTCTGGGTTTCGGTGAATTCATCCGCAAGCCGAGCAGCATCTTTTAGGGTGAGTGGACGACGGTCTCGGACCCAGTTCTGTAGGTCGGTTGGTAGATCCCGAAAGAAATGTTCCATTAAAAACAATTGCAGTACCTCTTCTCCGGTGTTGGCGTTGCACCCTTTGATCCAGTAGGAGGCAACTCGTTGCAGTCGGCAGGCCCATTCCATGTGGGAATCCACAGATCTTTTCTTGAGTATGTTTCTGGAGTCACGGCATACCTGGCGAGGAGTGCCTCCTTGACGAGCTGGTACTGCTGGATGTCCTCAAGAGGGAGTGCTCTAAAGGCTTCATTAGCTTTGCCGGTCAGCTTCCAGGCCAGTACAGTGACCCATTGGTCAGGGGTTATCTGGTGCAGTGAGCATTGCCGCTCAAAGTCCGTTAGGTACCCATCGATCTCATCCTCACTCTCCATGAATGTCTTGAAGGCTGCGGAGGGAACCTTCTTGGAAGTAGTTGCCCGGGACGGGTAAAGGACCGTGGGTATAACAGGCTGTTGAGCCCTTGCCATCTGTAGTTCATGTTCCCTCCTCTCCCGAATCTCAGCCTTCACCTCCAGGAACAACTGATCAATCCGTTCTTCTCACGGGGCTGGATACATGGCTAGCCTTCCCTGAACGATGCTGTTGATTTCGGATTCCTCACTGTGGGGTAGGTTCCGGTCAGTAAATTCCATGGACCGCTCCATCTCGTCTAACTCTAGTAGTTCAGCAATCAGCTCTCTCCGGGGTCGGTTACTTGCGCTCCGTCCTCGGCTCTCCAGCAGATCCTTCAGGGTAACTCGTTTCAGCTTAGCATACTGGCTCTCCATTCAGCACCTGCTTGGTGGTTGAAAGGACCATCCCACCGCTGCCACCAATGTAACGGCTATCCAGAGTGGAGAGGGGTATCTGCCGTTGGGGACGTCCTTTCCCGGGTCAGGTGCTGGGTTGAGGTGAATAGGCGATGTCCCATCAGCTGAATCCCTGGAGAAGTAGAGAGGTAGAGCTCTGAGCAGAGCTAGTGATATAGCAGGTTCCCTTTCAATAACGAGACACAGCTACATTTTGAAGGGTAAAGTAGAACTGAACTTTAATGGCAAATGCTCTCCTTTTATGTGGTGCTCCCATACAAGGGAGACACCCACAAGCAATTATACATTAACCAATAAAACATAAGGTACATCCCACACATCTCCTCCCCTTAGATAAGCATTAACATAATTATTAAAACAAACAGGGAGGTAAATTGAAGTACAATTAAGCATCAGGGTGGTCCGGTCTTCGGTAGTTAATTCGGTATTTTGTCCAGTTCGTATTATAGTCTATGGCAATCGGTTGTACAGTGGGTTTTAAACGAATGAACAGTTCACATATCAGTACAGATCCCGCAAATGAGTCCAGAGGGGATCTGTTACAATAACTGATTAAATAAAACAAATACATTTGTATCAAAAATCTTGTTTTCTTAGCATCTTAATAGATTGTTGTATAGTCCATTGTATTATTATTGCCCTGCATATAACTCATAAAACTAAATTTTCCACAGTATTTTGGAATTATACAGTAGACATATGCAACCATAAATAAAATAACAAATACATTAATAAAATAACACATAAATAATGTTGCAGACACAAGAGAAATACACAAGGAGAATAGGAGCCTGTCTCGTTTTACATATAGTGTCTTTGCGTTAAACCTATACATTGTACTTCACAGTTTAATGTTTCCAGGTGTTGGATCTCTACCTATTAGGCACCCCTGTGGTAAACAGATCTTGAACTGAGCAGATGAACTTAAACTTTCAATAAACTATACAAATTGCTGCACGTATTAAGTTTGAATTGTATGGAATTGTATGGAGATCAGGACTAGGGCAGTCTGTATGGAACTACTGCTCAGCATGCTTTGAATTTCCCTTTAAGAAGGTAATACAATATGCAGGAAGGGACCACAGGATATACATATTTATAAGCAGGATATTTAACATATTTTATCATACATACTCTATAAATGAAAAGATAAATAGGAAAAAAATGTATTTTGTGCATTAAATAATTTCAATGGGTTAGGTACCAAATAATAGAAATATATAGCTAAGATTCCTGTTTTGTCCCAAGTCTATGTGCTAGCTATTGATCTACGGTAATTCAATAAATATTTTTTTTCTAATTTTTTTTTTTTTTAGAAGAAGCTCTTGGCAGAGAAGAATTAAAAAAAAATGTGACTTTTTTAAGGTTTTTTAAAGAACTGGTTTGTTAAACAGTGTAATGATAAATGTCATCTAATGAGAGAAAATTAAGGATACGTGTGCCAGCAATGAAACATAGAAGTATTATGTCTTGATAAGGTACAAGAACCTGTTCCAAATAAAATGTTTGGCTGCCAAAAAAATTCAATCGCCATGCTCTAAAGCACTGGTTCTTAAATCCTGTGTTAAAACCCACAAATGGATCTCAATGCTATGGTAGTAGGTACCCAATGGCTATAACAGGCACATCTGAATGAAATGGTCTGGGTGCCATTCCCTTTTTAACCATGCAGGCGAAAATATTGCCATTCTGTAGAACAGTGCTGTTTTAATTGCATAGCTTAAATGCTATTCAGACAGCCACCAGAGGCGCTTCCTCCAAAGTAGCGGAGTAAAAATTCACACTAGTCTGTCAATTATTTCATGGGAATTCAATCGATTGGTTGAGATCATCGATCTCAATACTCTCAGCCAAAAAGATGTGATAGCAGATCTTTTGAACTCCTTAGAGGTGGTGTTTGGGGACCTAAACAGCCAGCAACACACTACAGCTTTAGTAATACACATTTGTAATTTTAAAGCAATAGTGTTCCTTTAAGAATATATTTTAGTATACATCACATTACAATTTAAGGATGGGTTTCCAAGCTGGTTTTATAAAAGAACAGTTGTTTACACAAGTTACTACCATGCACATTAAAAAATGTTGAGGACCACAGCTCTAAAGTGATTCTTGTAACCATTATAGATTAATATTGTTTATTTAGTCACTTGATTATTTTACAGAAAAAGGTTTTGAATATCTGTAAGAGTCATTTAGCACAAATGGTGGGAGCTTACATAACATAATGCCTGGGCTAGACATTCACTCATTCAGCACATGAAACAAGAAATAAAATCGAACGTTAATCCAATAATGTTTAGATAGTAAACAAGCCAACTCGATGTGCCTATTATTGTTATCTTTTATAAAAATCTATGTTTTTAGTATTTAAAGCTGAGACCTTGAAAATGAAAATTGTCCAAGAACATAAAGAATACCTTTGTTAAGGCTCTTGTGATGCATTTAAAAGTCGGATTGTATGGGCCGACATACACATTACATTTTGTAAGATCAGTAAATGTATACAGTAGATTGATCTCACTGGAGCCATGACATCATTGGTTTTATTGAATTTAGAGCTCCCCTAAGATACTCTTTGCTTATCATGCTTGAAACGACACACTGGAGCCTTTAGGCTTCACTAACTTTCAGTTTGTCATCTTGCCAAGTAAAGAAAGAAAGTGTATTTATTGTGTTAGGGTTCGAAGGCAATGAAGAGCTGTATGAGTAGATGGAACAGAATGGTGAAGTGAAACAGTCTTTGTATACCTTACTGTACTTTTCTTCGAATGAGAAGACATGCAAATAAGTGTGATTGATTTGTGTATAAATGAATAGGCCCCTGATTCTTCTCAGTATGAAATCGGGCCTCAAGTGCTCTTCTGAAGAAAATCATGATAAAAATAAAATAAAATGCAATTTACTGCTACCAATCTTCTATTGGTTACCATTTTTTAAATTTGATTCTTATTCAGAACGCATTTGTTACATTTATTTTTTTAAATATTGAAAGAAAAAACGAATTATTTAAGGACATAAACATTACTTGAACACACAAACGCACACACAACATACAAAACGGAGTTTCAAACTAGCATCCTAGCATTCCAGCAGCTGTTCACTTTAATTAAAACTAGTGAGTGGACTTCTACTGCTACCCACTTGCTAACAAAGGCCTCATATAAAAGACAATTGATGCAAAAAAGAAATAAGATAATTGATGGTTAGGTGCAGACACTGAATGTTTATCATTTTCGTTTGTCCGAAACTTTTTCCCCAAAACTGTTGCGTGGAAGAAAATTGTCCAAAAGGCCACATGGGTGAAACCTGAATCTCCCAAATTTAGGTTTTTATGTTTGGATGAATGAATTTAGATAGATACATTTTTATTTTTTTTTTTGCTGTGCACAAATCGACTTTTTATTCAAGACAAAAAGAAGATTCAAAGAGGAAACAAGCAACAGCTTACAAGCATAGAAGCGTAGGAAGATCAGGATGCGTTATATGCAGGACGTCTTTTGTACTCAGTAAAGAGAACAAATAAACAGGTCATAGTGCTCTTCTGAGAAAATAATAAAATACCATTTCATTTTCTCTGAATCAAGCTATTTCCCTTCCATTAACCTTTGGGTACGGGAGTGAATATGCATTACCTTTCTTTAGACATATTCCTATTGTAACAAAACCACACCAAATTAATACAATGGTAATGTTAAACAATCTAACTTGTGATATTGTTTGTAGTTAGAAAATCATTTGTACTGAGCAACTATGCTAGGTTTGTTAGTAGAATTTATAGAAAATGCTGGCAAATGGACATGTGCAAAAATACCACTTTTAGATGGAAATAAGCATTGCTGCATGCACTTGCAAAACAGTAGTGGTTGCAAAATGTGCAATGGAGATTGAGCCCAGGGTTCTAAAAAGTTCTTGAGTGTTGCTGTACTTACACCATTTTCATCTCTGGTTTACCAAGTACAGATCTCATTAAATATAGATATACCACCAATTATCACAGATCTGGAATGTTTGTCTTTATTTCCTTAATTCCCCTGTTAAGTAACTGGCATGGGGGCTTGAGGATGCATAGACAGCAGGGGCAAAAACATTTTACAATGGTTTGACTTCTTACCTGGGGTCTGTTTAACCCAGAGAATGTTTCTGCTTAGGAGCTTCCATTAGCTCTTCAGATCTGAAGTACAGAGTTAGTTTATGGGCTGAGAGCTTCAGCTGAATACTCTCAGCCACAGAGTTAAGCACAGTAGTACAGAGAGCTCAGTATAAAGGAGGGTAAGTTCGGCATGACGGTGCCGCTTTAACAATACTACTTGACATAAAATCAGCAATTACATGACTTCTATAATTGTCATATCTTTACAATCACATTGTATGTTTACAGCCTGTGTATAAGCTAAGAGTTTCTGATGACTTATGTTACTTTTGTGATTCATTTAAAAATCTTTAATCAAACTGAAATATAAAAAAAAAGCATTAGGATAAAGTTGAGAATATAAAGTTACGTTAATATGAAGTTAAATATAAATCAGGATGGGGGTCACTATGACCCCATATTGATGATAGGGAGGTTAAATCCTCCTGCATGCCCCTACCATGTCACCTAAACAGATTTAAAACTACTAGTGACTGGGCAGCTATTGCGGCTCAGTCACTAGTGCAATAAGGGGGGACCTGACATGGTGGGGAACACAAATAACTAAAATGGGGGAACATAGCCCCCCCCCCCAACCCACCCCCCCCCCTGTAGGACTCTAACTAAATAAATAATGGGGGACCTAATGTCCCCCCCAGGACCCCATCTATGAGCGGTGGGTGGGGACTTTAATTAATTAAAGGGGGGACCTAATATCCCCCCTGGTCCCCACCCATGACCGGCAGGTGGGGACCCTAAATAAAAAAAATAATGGGGGGGACCTAATGTGCCCTCCAGGTCCCCACCCATGAGTGGTGGGTGGGGACTTTAATTAATTAAAAGAGGAACCTAATGTCCCCCTTGGTCCCTACCCATGACCGGTGGGTGGGGACCCTAAATAAATAAATAATGGTGTTATGAGTCAAATTACACAGCATGGGAAAATGTTAAAGAACTGGCCCTTATTGCACTAGCTGCCCAGTCACTAGTAGTTTTAAATGACAGCGAGCAGCCACTGGCTGTTTGCTGTTTAGGCGACATGCCCCTACTCGCGGCATGCAGCGAGTAGGGGCATGGGGGAGGATTTAACCTCCCTTTTATCAATATGGGGGTCATGGTGACCCCCATACTGATTTATATTTAGTTTGAAATGAGAGCGAGCAGCCACTATATATAAATGTATCTTGTATGGAAGTGTAAAGAATACGGTAAGGGTACGTGTAAAAATGTGTTATTTAAATCTAAATAGCTACTTTTTCATATTACAACATTGCTATAGTTTTTGCTAAAACTTTTGGTTACACGTACTCTTACCCTAGCTCTATGTAAGATACTGGCTACTACATGGGGGGACCTGGCACAGGTAGGGGCATGCAGCAGGATTTAACCTGTGCCAGGTCCCCCTTATTGCACTAGTGAGTGGGCAGTAATAGCTGCCCAGTCACTAGTAGTTTTAGATTTGTTTAGGCAACATGCTCCTACTCGCGGCATGCCGCATGTAGGGGCATGTGGGAGGCTTTAACCTCCCTTTTATCAATATGGGGGTCAGAGTGATCCCCATTCTGATTTATATTTCGTGTTAAATAACAGCGAGCAGGCACTGTCTGCTCGCTGTTAAGGCGGCAGGCCCCTACTCGCGGCATGCCGCGTGTAGGGGCATGTGGGAGGATTTAACCTCTCTTTTATTAATATGGGGGTCATAATGACCCCCATAGGTTTTAATGCAGGGGGGTAGGAATGGTTATTTATTACAAGGAGGGACCTGGTAGCGCTGCCGTCTCCCTCCTTGCTTTTTTATTTTTGCGCATGCGCAGTGCTGTTTTGATCCAAATGGATAAAAACAAATGATTTTTTACAGAATTTTGGTCGAAAACGAATGGTTTGCGGATGAAATTCGGTATTGCTGATTTAAATTTTGATTTAGTACGAAATCTTTGTACGAAACTAAAATTTCACTGGTGCACATGTCTAATGGGAATCGATTTTTTTTCTTTGAGAACTGATATTATTCATGACCTTTTCCTGGTGACTGCAAATCCACAGGGAATTAGTCAACAAAGTTTAACCAGAGGTTAGACAAATTGAGGATTATCAGAGGACTGTGGGCTGGGGTGTTATATACTGATAGTTCAGTGGGTACAGATCTCACCTTCTAGTATCTGAATATCTATTGCTGTCTTGGTGCACCACATTCTCTGTATGCTGTGTGCGTGCCTTTCACCAGAAAGTATCAATGTTTGAACTCCTGTCCATGGTCCTGAATATGATAAGATAATTTCTTACTGTGATGGGGGGAGATGATTAAAGGTTTGTCTATGAATTACAATCCCCAAAGGAGTTCAATCACAAGACTCTAATAAACAACTATGTATTTTCTTAAGGTCTTTCAGAGAACACAATAGCGTTAGAAATACAAATGTAAATGTTTAACGCTTTTAGTGCCTTGTCTGCTATTTAGGTGCCAAACCCACCTGTGTGGAGTAAAAATTTGTATTTCACTTGCTTGTTATCCTTTGTTGTTCTCGTCTTTGTGGGGAAGCTTCTCCTCTTTGACTGAGATTATTAAGCTTAATGATTTCAGCCAATCGAATGCTTTCCCATAGAAAGTATTAGGAGGCTGGTGTGTATGTGCGGCAAACATATGGTCTCTCTTCATCGGAATCGCCTATAGTAGCTGTCTGAGTTGCAGCCACCAGAGGCAGTTAAAGGGACTCTATAGGCATCAAAACAACTCTAGCTTAATGAAGCCATTTTCGTATCCTGCAGTATCACGGCTCAAATCTCTGCCATTTAGGAGATGAAATAACATTGTTTACACAACTCCAGTCACATCTTCCTGCTTGTGACTTGCACAGAATTCCTGTAAAGAAAGATTTAAAGTTTAAACTTCCTTTGTTGCATATTTTGTTTAATTTAGAATTTACAGATCACAAGACAAGCATTTGTAAAGTTACAATTACATTCCCTCATGTTCAGGACGCTGAACAGAAGCGACTGTATTGGTAATTCCCTAATGTAAGAGTCCACCCTAACTTTGAATTATTTGATTAAATAAATTGACTTGTTTTAACAATATGAGTTTCTCTTTTTGCATGTATGAGAGAGAACAAAGGTATGAAAACTCTAAACTAGTGGAATGTTTGTATACTTATTTGCAAGTTATAGGAACTCAATAGACACCCATAAAGGGGACCTATTTTTTATAGGTAGCTCAGACCTTTTCTGTTTATTTTTCATATAAATAAAATATAGGTTGAAGGTTTTACCTATCCGGTATATTTTTTTTATCTCTCTCATTGCGCTGTACCTTATTGTCTAATTGTCTGTGTGTCTGTCTGCCTGTGTGTCTGTCTGTCTATCTATTTAAGTGTTTTAGTTTCCTTTCCACCAAATATGTCTTATAATAAAGGCCACATGCTAGCATAGATAATAGAAATATGCTTTTTGTACTCCTTTCTCTACTAACAATAAGAATCCATATATTTTATGGTGTATATTTTATGATAACATAATGTGACAGGGTTCTAAAATGCTATTCTAGAATAATCTGAAGGCCTCTATAGACTGGAAGAAAGAATCCCTTGTATGGCTACTCATTCTGAATCCTGAGTGTAATTTCCTTACCTTGCTGTAGAAATACATTTCCAGATATGTTTGGTGATCTGCTTTGTGTGTCAGCCTGTGTTTTAGTGAATAGAAACAGTGTCAATTTCAAAGGATCCAGAGTCCAATGGGGCATTGTAGGAAGGAATTTATCAATGATCTATGGAGCATTATACAGGCCAGGTGCTGGAGGCAAAGCAGGTCCTTCATTTTGTGTACAGTGTATGACTCGGGAAGGATGTACCGTGACTTTATTTGAGAGTAAATGAGCCAAGGAAATGGATGTTCCGTCTTCACTGCAGGATATGAATATTAACACATGACTTGAAAAAACAGCATCCTGTTGCAATTGTCCAAATTACAGCATTAGATTAATGCAGAAAGTAATACAATATTAACAATTGTGTATAATAGTTAAAGACAACACAGTATATTTACATACTTGGCACATGTATGATCACATTGACTTCCAAGTAAATATGTTTCTGGAGAGATTTTTTTTTTTTTAAGATTATTTCTTTTATTTTGTCAATCTTTCTTTTATTGAGGCATATGATTATGGTGGTACAGAATAAAGAGAGGGAGACTTGCAGGGGTTATACAGGCTTATATCGTCATAACAGGTGACAAAATCTCCTAGAATTATCAGCCTCATTTTATATTTTTTTTAAACAAGCTTAATATGTTGAGTTATTCAAACAGGTGGGTTATAATGTATGTCTCGGTTATCTAGCTTAATTACCGTAACGTTGAAACATTGATATACATTATGTATAAAAAACACTGCGATATCAGGCTTTATAAATATGATTCACACTATACATAACATTGCTATCATTGAACAGTTCTAAAACATGTTAAATCTTCGATGCCTAATAGCTAAGAGAAGAGGGGTAGATCATGCTAACAGGGCTGGCTATCCTTGCACAATGCTAGGCTATGAAAAACATGCTAATGCAGGGTATGCTAGTAGGTGAGTAAGCATTCCTGGTGCTGCAACGGTTACTTAGCAGGTAGTATTAAGGACGGTGTACTTATTGGAACATATCACATAAAGGCATAAAGGTACGATCAGATAAGAGAAAGTCCCGTAGTGTCCCTCAGGATGGGGTCTGGCAGGATAAACTGGTGGTTGCTGGCTGTCCCCATGGAGGCGTGCTCGTTCATGAGGCACCGAGTTAGTCCTTTTAGCCGATGCCCACTGCTGCTACTTGTGTCTTGACTGTGGTGTTCATCTCAGGGGCGCTTCTGGACCGGGAGTCGGCTCTCTCTGCATGCAGTGGAGTGTGCAGCTTTGCGGCTTCTCGCTTTGCAGCAGTGGCGTGGAGGGGATGACAGGAGCCGTGTCGTGCACCGGTTCCCGGATCAGGTGAGAGGTTTGTGTGGAGGCCAGGTTTTGTCGTGGTCACCTGAGATGTGGGACAGTCCAACAGCATAGCTGAGGGGGCAGTGGAGATCGTGTGGGGTAGTCGGAGGGGGCTTGGAGTGTGCCTTTTCAGCTTCCTTGATTCCTCCGGTTCCCGCCTCCGGGCTATAGAATGTGGGGGTGCGCCATGTTGGTCCCCGTGGTTCTAGTTTCCAGTAAGGTACACGTTTGTTGAGCTAGGTCGATGTTCCAGCTGCTGTGGGTTTGAGTGTCGGCATGAGTGCCATGTGCTTCCCCTGCCCGTTTTGTCGGTCGCTGTTGTCTGCTTTGCTGGGTGGCCATTTTGGGGATCTGAGGCAGAGGCCCATAGTATCGGCGCCGGGTGACCGGGCGGACCCAGGGGGCCACCGCTCTCGTCGCTTGTCTGAGGGTTAGACCCCGTTTGCATAGTATCGCCCAGAAGCTCTGACACTGCTGATCGAAGGCATTCAGGGGCCAAGTGGCTGGCTTGGTGCTTGTGTCCATTGCTGTGGTGTGCCGCCGGGCCGCCATCATGTGCGCGGCTCCTCTGCGTGTGATGACTTTATTCCCAGAGAGGCTTCGAGGTGACGGCCAGCGGGGACCGGGATGACCCCCACCGGTCCAGGGGGGGGGTAGGAGTAGAGTGTGTCTGCTGGACGCACCAGTCGGCGGGGAAGTCGGCCTTCCTTCCCCCTCCTAGCCGTCTGCAGGCCTCAACTTGCAGCCGCGGTTAACGGTACCGTAGACTTTTGAGAAAGGTACCTGCCGGTTTGTCACCGTGTAGCCAGACTATTTAGCCCAGTGTGGCATCAGTCGCTGGGAGATTTCTGTTTTTTTTCCCCAAAAAGACCCATCTATCGGTCGGGAGCTCACACAGTACACGTCCGCTCAGCTCAGAGTTCAAGCTCCGCCCCCCTGGAGAGATTTTTTTTTTAAACAGTTGGGATCTCAACTTTTTAAACATTTTTGCATTTGAGAATAGCAAGGTTTGACAATAAAATAGCTTAAGTACAATTTTGAGACTGTGACTGAGATAACAAAATATTAATTATAAATTAGTCCAGAGAGATGTGTATTTGTGTGTAGTGTTGATTTTTGAATGCAGTGGTGTGTTTCTATGTAATGTTTGATTTTAAAACAGAGGTGTGTTTCTATATAATGTTGATGTTTGATTGCAGGGGTGTATTAGAGTGTAGTGTTAGGATGCTGAGATGTATGCAAATATTCACATACCCTGCCACACACATATACACATATACTCTGACACACATACAGATACACAGACACACACACTGACATGCATGCAGATACACAGACACACAGAATCACACAATGACACACATGCAAATACACAGACACAAATAAACTCACAATGTCACACGCAGATACACAAACAAACAGAAACACAAATAGACCAACTTTTTCACACATGCAGATACATAGTCAGAAAGAAACACACAATGACACAAATGCGGATACACAGACACAAATATACAATTACACACATGCAGATACATTGACATAAAGAAACTCACAATGACACACATGTAGATACACATACACAAAGAAACACACAATGACACACATGCTGATACTCAGACACAAATAATCAAACGTTTTCACACATGCAGATACATAGACATAAAGAAACACACAATGACACACATGCAAATACACAGACACACAGAAACACACAATGACACACATGCAGATATACAAACACACAGAAACACAATTACACACATGCAGATACACAGAAATGCACAGATACAAATGTAGATACACAGACACACAGAAACACATGACTTATGCAAATACACACACAAAGAAACACAAAATGATGCACATGTAGATACACACTGTGAAACATGCAGACAGATATACTGGTAATTTTTAAGCCACCCTCCTGTTCCTTTTCTTTTTGGTGCAGAAGCTTGGCGTCTTCTGGTTGGAGCTGATTTGACTGTCTCTTTAAGTGCTAAACCAATATGCATGAACAACAACAATGTGGCTTATATCAGGATACAAATATAAACTGGTGGAGAACTTTGATTAACCCCTTAAGGACACATGACGGAAATATTCGGTCATGGTTCCCTTTTATTTCTGAAGCTGTGTCCTTAAGGGGTTAACTCTCTCCAAGTATATGTAGGGCATGTGGATGAATAATAAACAAATACTGTGATCCTGAGCTATGACGTTTGAATACAAAAGAATGTGATGAACTTAAAGGAACACTATAGGGTCAGGAATACAAATGTGTATTCTTATCCCTATAGTGTTAAAAATACATATTTGCCTCATGGCCTGGCCTTCCTCCCTTAAATGCGTAAAAACCTCACCTTATTAACAGCGCCACATGGGTCAGGCCCCTATCCGCTTCCTTGGCTGAGATCATCAGAATTGATTACATCAGCCAATCCAATGCTTTACCATTGTCCCCGCTGGCCAATTAGTGTCTAATTCAGTGTCTCCATTGTGTATCACTGACCCAGGAAGCACCTCAAGAAGCCGTCTGAGTGACTGCCACTGGAGGTGTCCTGAGGCAGCAATGTGAACACTGCCCTTTCTCTGAGAATGCAGTGTTTACATAAAAATGCCTGCAGGGACATACTATACTCACCAGAACAACTACATTAAGTTTATAGTGTTCCTATAATGTTAGTCTGCATTTTGCAATAGTTATGCACCCATCGCATAGAATATAAAAATTGTTAATTGTTTTCAAATATGTTTTGGGATTGGAAAAAATATGTTACAACTTCATGGAATACATTACTCTGGTAATAACTTGAGCTAACTGTAAAACAACTAGAACTAAAAAGTAAAAACAAAAATCTAAACTCACATTTTACTTATAGAAGTGGGTTCAAAGGGCCAACCAAGACAAAGTACCGGAAACAAATCACAGGATATTAACGTTTATAATTCAATTTAGCGTTAGTTTGGAAATAGTCTCTAGGAGGAATAGAAATTAGGTAATTTTAAACCTTAAAGGTTAAATAAGACAACAATTATTTTTTTCTTTGTATGTGTTTTATGTCATGGTTTGTTGACTCGAGTTAAGTTCCCTGTCATTATTTTATCAGATAAGTGTAAGCGTGACCAACAAGACATCGTTGATGAGGTTTAGGTCTACTGATCTGCAGCTACGTGCATGAAAGATAGACACTAATGAGAACATGTAAACAAGATGCCGGTGGCTTATACGCTTGGTGAAACTGCTAGGAATAGTAGAGGTGTTTTGCATGAACAACAAAATATATTAGCAGGTGCACACATAAATTAAAAGGTCCTGTCAACTTTGTTCCTGTATTCTCAAAATCAAGACAATAATGTAGCATCCTGCTGGATAGTGACATGTTCTTTTTAGTCCACCGATGTACAAAACCTGAATAACGATCCTGAAAAAAACAAAACAGTACTGCAGTAGATTTGTCCAGTGGGAGGATTTTTTTTTTTTTTTTTACAGCATAACAGCTTGACAGGTTATTTTCTTGATTTTCTTGTAAATAGAATGATAGAGAAAGGTAGGAGGCAAACTACTAGCACAACAGGTTAGCAGCTGGCCTGCAACGCAATCAGAGCATGGATCAAGTCCCAGCAGTTCTTTACAATTGCAAATCAGCCAAAAGTAAGCCTATCACTGTGCAGCTTAGTAAAAACGAAAGCGCCACTAGCATGTCAGTGTATGTGTTACTGAATAGACCACTGAGTCATTCTCCACTAACGCTGCCTTGCATCATGGAGCGAGATATTAATCGCCCCAAATTTATACATTCTAGAAATTGTAACAGACTTACCAATAAGTGATGAAGGCTGAAAAACATAAAAATCGATTTTGAAAATGTTTTTCACAGACGATACTTACACATATGAAATGTTTATAATTCATTTGTTGTTCTATATTACTGACATTCTCTAGCCCCATTTTTAAAGGGATACTATAAGCACCAGGAATACTAAGCTGTATTTGTGGCACTACAGCTCTCTCTGCACCCTCCCACTCCCCCACCAACATGAATAAAGGGTTAAAAAACTTACAAATAAATAAAATTAAAAAAACGAATCCCACGTGCGCATTACACCTCCCCTAAGGAAAGCATTGACTCAATGCTCAATGCTTTCCTTAGGGGAAAAATCTGACCTGGATGTCATCAGGCAGAGCATGAGGACATCCAGCATCAGTTACTGGACCAAAGAACGGTTTGGATCCAGCAAGCACCTCCAGTTGCTTCTGGTAGACATTCACTGAGGGCAGACTTAGTACTGCAATTTGAACATTACAGTTTCTCTGGGTTCAGTGTCCCTACGTGCAATAGGGACACTGCACCCAGACCACATCAATGAGCTGGAGTGGTCTGGTTGCATATAGTGTCTCTTTAAAACATATTTTATCAAAGGCAGACATATATAAACCACTAAGAGTGGTTTGAAATTAAATCATAGCAACATTTTCCAAAAAGAAAAATGTAAGAATCGCAAAGCTGTTACAGGATACCGTAATGTTGGTAGCAAGGATCTAGCTCTCCTCAAAGACCTTTTTCGGTTGTACATGTCATCAAATGTACTTTTTGGGTTATTCACTACAGTCATAATGAGACTCCAAATTTGTTCCACAATTACAATGTGGGTATTCACTTAGGCATTCAGGGTGAAACGAGGGGATTTTCTCTGAAGTATAATTACACTTTGAAACAATTCCATTTCATGACACAGAGATGTTCAGAATTCTGTTTAAAGCACAGGAATTCACATATTTATCAAACAACAATAGCCTTTGAATTGGTACATTCATATCCATCTTCAGATCTTTGTGCATGAAATATGCACAGCAAATCAGTAATGTAAAAATGTAAACACATGATTTAATATGCACTGTGTAAATCCATACTAAATACAATATATGGAAGGGGCTCCTTTGGGCTTTGTATTAACTGTAATACCCTTTCTATTTACTCATATTAAGATTGGCGGTGATAGTGTTAAATTATGTACAGAGTTTGTTAGCAGGAAACTGCCCAACTTCTCAACTGTATAAATAGACCTCCTATAAACCAGTAATTGATTAATATTGGCCCCCTGTTTACTTAAATATATTGGCCATCCACTAATCGCACATTCTACGGGCAGTTAAGTTTAACCTAAAAAATGCAGGATGTTGTGCCTGCATGCCCATTTATCTATACATGTGCATATGTGATGTCCACACTCCTTGGCATGGCAAAGGAATGTCCAGCTCTCCTGTTATGAAATGCGCCAACACAAAATAATATATTTATAATCTTTCCTGTATGTCTATAAATATCACGTTGTCCCAAGGGAGCTTTATCCCAGTATTATTAATATTATGTTTAGTCATCCTTACATTTAACAAATAGGTTTTGGCAGGGTGTAAAACTAAAATTAAATGTAGAAATTCACACCTCTTTTTCCTAAAACTGGGTGCCTCCATCTTTGCTTCCTGTCAATCATTGTTTTAAGGTCTGCCCCTTGTACCTGACAGTCAGCATACAGAGAGAATATAGAGAAGAGGAGGAATGGAACTATTTTCTCTGTCTCCTCCTCATCTGCAATGTTTCGTCTAGCTATGACTGGACTGAAGTGAATTGTGTCACTTAAAATACATTTAAAAGAAAATTGAGCATCTCATTGACACGTTAGAAATGATTTTCATTATCCCATATTACCAGGCTAGACATTCTAGAGTGAATATTACTCATGGTAGGTGTCTGTGAATTTCCATGGCATTCTATAGCTAGGGGAGTTGGTACAAGCTGACACAAGGGTAGCTGCTCTTCCTTAGAACAGTAAGTGCATGTACATTATGACAAAACTTATGTGAGAACAGACAGCTCACAATACCTTAGTTTACAACTTAGTGTATGTTGGATCTAAGAAATTGGATCTAAGTTAACCAAGTGTCCCTATTTAGGAGTGACAGTCCCTGTTTTGGACTCAAATTCCTCTGTCACTGTTTTCTATTCTTTTTTTTTTTTTTTGTATTCTTTATTTTTCTTGTGCATATGATGACAACAAGCGTGTAGAGCCACATCAGCGTCTACAAGCATTTCAAAAGCATGGCAGTTTGATCGGCACATTTTTTCGTATTATCATGAAAATAACAGGATAATAAACATTCCTTATATAATATAACATGCTAGGGTAGTTAAACATATTAAAAGTTGGACGTAAGTTTGATAATCTGCTTTGTCTACTTGGTATGATTCAGACAGGTCTATACAAATCGAGTACACGTTAAAGGTTAAACAGGCTTCTGTTTTCTATTCTAACAAGCATGTCCATCCATAGTGTTGGTGTGTCTGAGTGTATAACCAAACTCCAAACCAATAGTGCTCGCAGTAATGTGTCTTTAAACTACAATAAAAGGGTTTAGCAGTGAGTCTGTGTAAATAAGATACATTATTTTTGTTCTAAATTACATTTTTGTTGCATAAATTACTATCGTCAAGTCACCAGATATTTCCCTGCCCCTGTCCACACCCTCACTCAAAAAATTAAAATTAAGGTATCGCTCTTTGTCCAATTGAAATGTTCGAGGTATGTAAATTGGTGTTTTTTGGGCCTCTGGTTAATAATTATAAATCCTTCATCTGCCACACTGCTGTAGAGTATAAGGTGGACTAATAGGTTTGCTGGTCCCCTGCTATCCCACAACACTGAAGAATGAAGTGATCAAATGGGATGTTTTATGCCCACTCACTGACGTCTTTGGAACGTCTTATATCATATATGGAACGTTCATTGCTGTGTGGACTTGTGTCCATACAACCTCAAAGGCTATGAAGTTGGCTTGTATTTGGAATTCCAATTCATCCCCCACTTGCAATTTGACTTGGATATGTTCATATTCAGAGGCTTTTAATAGCCAGCATCATCATAAGGACTAAATCGAGGAATAGATTTGAAATAAGAGTAATTATAGAAACAGATCATGTCTCAAGACAATCCTAGTAACAAGCAATCATTTTTATTCCATTTTGCATTTAAAGCAAAAGTATTCAGAAGCCTTGAATGTGGTCTGGAAGATTTTAAATGCCCATCTTCACAAAGATTTTAATGACATTCTGGTGAAGCTTCACGCAATGAGGGTTATATCACTTTTTAGTCTAATAATGTGCAATAATAATGCGTATCTATGGCTTTGTCAGTGAGGCCTTCAATCTTTCACTGCCATGTACTAATTAAAGCACATCTTCCTTATTCTAATTAGGTTCTTGTTGTATGCAATGTTCATTGTTTCCATTTGTTAAAAGAAGAAAAAGGGGGAAAAAATTGCTGCATTCAACCACACAGAGCATATTATCTCAGGTTCATGACTATTGTTGTATAAGTAGTGATGGTAAATTTGCATCTTGTGAAAACGGCTCTGTCTGACTTGACATTCAAAGTAAAACACAATAAAGTATGCTATAATGCAATTATGAATAGCTAAGAAATAGATTCCAAATATCCATGTATTTGTCTCTTTTGTAATCTAATTATCAATTCTAACTGAGCAATTATTTTACACCCAAAAGCTTGAGCTATTGTAAGAAAGTACTGGAATACGCTGAATTCATTATCACAGCATTCAATCATCGAAGCAGCAAATATGCTTTATACAAGGGGCTACATGGGGTGTATTGTGCCTTACAGACTTTCTCTGAAGGACAAGAGTAAATTCACCATACAACCAAATGGCTGCCTTGTAGGTATATTCTACCTGTTAATGTTATTTAATACACAAACATTAGTCTGGATATGTTTCCTCTCCTTTAAACGAATGAACTTTGAGTGGGCATGTTGTTATAATCATGTATCAGAAACACCTTGGACCTTGGACATGACATCCCCGTCACGATGCACAGCCAGGTATCCAATGCAAGCATGTTGACACTACCTAACTAATTGAGAGGTGTGCAGCAAAGTCCTGTTCTCCAGCACTCCTTGCAATGGTCACCTGGGGGACACCAACCCCTCCCTCGAAGTAGTCTAGTAGAGTACTATAAAGCTAATCTATCATTTTATAAAAGACAGCTTCTGCTTTATGTACAATTAAAACTAAAAACACAATAATCCCTCTCTGCTAGGTGTAGACATCCAGGGCTAACGATTCCCACACATGGGACTTCAGTCACCAAAGTCCCCCTAACAACACCTATGGTAATAATGAGACTATAATAGCAGAGACTATTATAGAGACTAGTTGATAAAACATGGTCAATTGAGTACACATGATGGCCATGTTTATAGGACATATAGGAACCCTTGTCGTATAAACAACTGCCCTTCTTGTGAGTTTGTCCTTAAATTGCCTGTTTTTTAAATGTCTTCCCTACACACTTACATGTTTGGCATTACCCCATGTTCTGATTCACGGAGTCTCAATAAAGCTGTGATCAAGTTTGAACTCAAGGCCACAAGCCAGACAACCTTGAAGAATTCATAATTCCCTGAGACTACGTATGGCTGCCTTTTTGCATTTTTGCAAGAGGCCAGATAACAGAAAGCTATTCAGCAGCATTCTGCATACAACGTGTGATTCTACACAGAACTGCTGACAGCCTTCCTACACAGAACCAATGAGTCACACACCGGAGCCAGTGGAGTTTGCCACCTAAATGTACTCCTTAGGGGCACAGTGAATAAAACCCTGGTTATTTTGGGAACAAGTGCAATGTATCCACATTATACAAGCTTAACAACATCCCTCTTTTCTCTTTTATTCTGCTGATTCATTTACCTGAACTTTAAAGATGTGATTGTCTACCACTGATATTAAATGGAAGGCTGCGATTTTCCAGAACGCATGAAACACCATCTTAAAGATATTCTAAAAGTATTTTAGAAAGTAATGAAAAGCAACGCTGAATGGTTACTATGGAAACTAATTGATTTATTTTCCAGTGTCAGTTCATTGAGTCACATTATGTGGGAAGCATTGAACATCTGATGTTTTATAATGAACGATGACTTCCACTGATTCACTTGGTTCAAGGCTAATATGTCGCGCGAATACATTCATGCGGTATTATACCTGATTATATGGCTTTAACATAGAGCTCCTTGTCTGCTCTTTATTTGACCCCTTTAAATAAATTTGAGAATATTCTGCCATGTTTAATTCAAGCGTGCTCCTCTATGTTATACTATTTATAACTCCCATCAATAGTGTCAGCATGTATATAAGCATTTGAGTGACACTTGGACAACAATCTTGCTGCGTTTTTAAATCGGCAAGATAATTAGGTATTGTTGACTACAAAAAGAAAGTAAAGTAAATCCTGAATATGGAATATATACAACAGATATATGGTAATACATAGAGCCCCAGCTGCTGGTGGGGCCCAAGTGGGCATCTAAAGGGCCCTTTACTTCTAAGCAATCTTTTCAGCATTCGGGGATGGAAACCTAGAAGCAGTCTTCTCCCCAGGTTAATGTGAATGCCTCATCAAACCTAACACAGAGGAACACTGACACCACAACACTACAGTCTACTTTAGGTCTACTCTCTGAATGCAAATGGGAAAACAAATTGCAGCCAAATGCAATTCTGTTACATTTTGTCCATTTTTTAACTCAATATAAAACATTCAGATAGTTACAAAAGTTAAATTGATTATTTCAAACACAGTTTCCCTTCAATCTGGCTCTGTCAATATCAGCCAAGTCTCTGTGTAGTTTGGCTTATTTTGGATATTAACAAATGGGAAAATTATAACCTAATTGTAACCAAATATAATTAATTTAGTTGATACAATTCCCATGAAACAGACTAGAGGAACTGCACACTGTTAGCATGGCACACGTCAAGAAAGAGATAAGTGGTGTTCCCGCACTGTGGGATGAAGGAGAGGACCCCAAGTCTTCTACTCAGCAGTCCCATGGTAGTCTGAGTCTAGTGAGATGGCTTAGCTAGCACTCATCACTGGATCACTAGCTGTTACTTAATTTCTGCTCTACACGGGTGCAGCATTCCCCTCGGTGCTCATACTTAGATCACAATGACAGTGGAGGGTCTCCTTTCTGGGGCTTGTGGGTGCTGTCCATGTATCAGACAGCACACAAGCTTACGCTCTTAAAGGGAATCTCCAGTGCCAGGAAAACAATCAGTTTCCTGGCACTGGAGGTTCCCTCTCCCTCCCACCCCCCAATCCCCAGTTACTGAAGGGGTGAAAACCCCTTCAGTCACTTACCTGAGGCAGCGGCGATGTCCCTCGATGCTGTCTCCTCCTCCGCGCCGCTCCTCCTTCTTACTCTGTCGGCCGGTTGGCGAAACTGATCACACCCACCGGCCGAGGAGACCTAATGCGCATGCGCGGCAATGCCGCGCATGCGCATTAGGTCTCCCCATAGGAAAGCATTGAAAATGAATTTCAATGCTTTCCTATGGGGATTTGAGCGATGCTGGAGGTCCTCACACAGCGTGAGGACGTCCAGCGACGCTCTAGCACAGATAATCTGTGCTATAGATCAGGAAGTTCCCTCTAGTGGCTTTCTAGTAGACAGCCATAGAGGTGGAGTTAACCCTGCAAGGTAATTATTGCAGTATATAAAAAACTGCAATAATTACACTTGCAGGGTTAAGAGTAGTGGGAGTTGGCACCCAGACCACTCCAATGGGCAGAAGTGGTCTGAGTGCCTGGAGTGTCCCTTTAAATTGTTGCTGCTTCTATGCTAGACAGGCTGAAACAAGTCTCTGTGGTGGTCAAAAGAACAACTCCTAGTGCTCCAATGTGAAGGTACAAAAATATTCATCCACCTCCCCCCAACTCACTTCAACACCTAACAGCACCAAAATTGCTGAATCACTGAATTGAGAGTAGGTATAGAACATGAGATGTCCTTGCTCTCTTGGTACTTCACAACCAAAACTGGGATTGCCAGGGATATAGAGCTGGCAGAGCACTTGGGATTTAATGCTCGCTCAGTGCTGCTTAATATTCTAGGCTTTCCTATTTGCATCCACAATTCTGGCCAACTCTGACATTCTCCCCTAATTCTATTGTCATCTGCTGTTCGCTCGCAGTTTAGTTCTGTTATTTTCAAATTAATCTCACTTCAGAAATTTGATTCATTTGAAAATAGCAGGGGTTCATTTCTCTCTATTCTCTTAGTATTGTTTGTTAATGAATACAGTGAACCATAGAGGAATGTTAACAATAGTACACAGAAGAATTGCGATTAATAAAATCAGTCGAATTTGCGAAAGCAAATTTACAGTTTAATTAACAGAACTTTTTGTCTCGCCCACTATAAATAAGCACCCCTCAGATTGGCAGGAAATGCAGGAATTAGTATAACCTAACATGCTCCCCCTGAGAAGACAGGAGAATTTATAACTGGAAGCGGGGGCTAATTGAGGGGTCACCACCAGTTTGTATCCAAATGCTTGCATCCAATTTGTTAAAAAAAGTGCCTGTGCCACCACTTAATTGAATTGATTTGTCAGGCAGGAATCACGGCATCAGTGTCCATGTCATAGCAGGAGCCGCATAGCTAAATATATGCAGGTATCTGTTACCGTATCAATATTTGCAAATATTTGCATCTGTATTTGTCTAAATGTATGTACCCACCACAAATCTTAAGAATGTGTCTCAAAATCCAGCAGTATCCCTCCCATGTTTAGGCTCTAGATCTGTCCTGGTATGGAAGGTGCTGGAAATCACATGGATTGGTCTGTCATGTGGGTTTCGATTGGAGGGCACTCTCGGACAATGTACCAGCTCTAGCAGGAGCTTCTGACATCTGACTTTCATGGAGGCTGAGAGGAGGTGGGAACAGGGCCGGCCTTAAGCATTTGGGCGCCCTGTGCAAAAAATCTTCACAGCACCCCCCCTTCCCGTCCCCCCTCCCCCACTCCTTACCCCTTCCCACACACCCTGTCACACACACACACACACACGCAGACAGTCACACACACACGCGCAGACAGTCTCACACACACACACACAGGCAAACAGACACACACAGGCAGACAGCCACACACACACACAGTCAGACACACACACTCACTAACAGACAAACACACTCACAGACACACACTAACAGACACAGACACACACTAACATACACAGACACACTAACATACACAGACACACACTAACATACACAGACACACACTAACAGACACAGACACACACTAACACACACAGACACACACACACTAACAGACACACACTAACATACACAGACACACACTAACATACACACACACACACTAACAGACACAGACACACACTAATATACATACACACACTAACATACACACACACACTAACAGACACACACACACACACACACACACACACACTAACAGACACAGACACACACTAACATACACACTAACAGACACAGACACACACTAACATACACACACACACACTAACAGACACACACACACTAACATACACACACACTAACATACACACACACACACTAACAGACACACAGACACACATTAACACACACACACACTAACTCACCCACTTTAACACATTTTTTAACATTTATTTAGACCCCCCCCAGCCTCCTTACCTTTGGGGATGCTGGGGGGGGGGTCTCTTCATCCCTGGTGGTCCAGTGGCTGCTGGGCTGGGCGGGCGGCGCTGGCGGGCGGCTGGCGAGGGAGCACTTCCTCTGAGCTGTATGCTCAGCTCCCTCGCACGCTGCAGAGTGAGGCTGGGAGCCGGAATATGACGTCATATTCCGGCTCCCAGCCTCACTCTGCGGCGCGCGAGGGAGCTGAGCATACAGCTCAGAGGAAGTGCTCCCTCGCCAGCCGCCCGACCGCCCAGCAACCAGGCATGTCTGTTAGCCGCAAGGCTAACAAGACATTTGCCTTGGGCATTTGGGGGCGGCTTTTTTTGCCGCCCCCTGGAAAATGCCGCCCAAGGCAAATGTCTTGTTAGCATTGCGGCTAACAGACATGCCGTGTGAGCTATGCAGCCGCAGGGCGCCCCCTGCACCATGGCGCCCTGTGCGGCCGCACAGCTTGCACACCCCTAAGGCCGGCCCTGGGTGGGAAGCAGTGCCTGATAGACCCCAGGTAAAAAGTCAAACTGTTACTAAACAGTCAGATTACTTATATTGAGGGAAACCACGGCAATTCTGACACCATTAGCACCACAGTGTGCTGTAGTGGTTATAGTACTTAGAATGTTCCTTTAACATTGGCATTTATAGTAATTCTGAAGAACGTTACAATTTTAATGTGGGACTATAGCAGCAAAAAAGAAAAACATTATTAGAAATGTTGAGAACCCTGCTTGAACAGACTTGCAAGCTAGAGAAGGTATGGGAAGGATGTGCTGGATCACTGGGAGATCTTAGAAGGACAGAATTAGGGGAGTTTAAAATCACAAGGGTTTTGGATATGGATTACTGGAAAATAAAAAGGGATAGCTGAAAAGTAAGGGGTTTGTTAGAAAAACAAAAGGATCTACCTGTAGAAGAAAAGGAAATATGAAAGTACATGGAAATACTGATAAGGACAAGGAAATGAGAAAGGACAGAGAAAATGGACAAAAGCAAGTAATAATAATAATAATAATAATAATAATAATAATAAATAAATTATTAAAAACATGAGAGCATTCAAAATTGCTTTGAACAAAGAAATAGTCAGTTCTGACAGAATGTATTGAACTAAAAGCAAACTTTTGTACTTTTTTCACAGTAGGAACGCCGTTCCCTTTGCTCCTGCAGGCACTAACCAGGGGGCGGCAAAAAATGCCACCCCAAATGCCTGCTGGCCACCTGATGGACCCCACTGGCGGGCTGCTGTCTACCTGTCAAAAGCGACGCGGGAGCTGTGTTCTCTCTGATCTGCTCCCTCGCACACCATTTGCTCATGCCGGGAGCGCGAGGGAGCAGATCAGAGAGCACATAGCTCCCTCGCCACGTCTGACAGGTAAACAGCAGCCGCCTTACTGAAGCCCCACTGGACCCCAGGGACAGGTCCACGCCAGCTCTCCAGGTAGGGAGGCTGGGTGGACATTTGTAAATTTTAAGAATATGAATACTATGTGTGAGTGTATCTGTTTCTGTGAGTGTATGTATGTGTGTGTGTGTGTCTGTGAGTGTATGTGTGTGTCTCTGTGAGTGTGGTCTGAGTGTGTGTGTGTGTCTGTAAGTGTATGTGTCTGTGTATGTGTGTGCGTCTGTGAGTGTGTGTGAGTGTATGCATGTGTCTGTGAGTATGTGTGTGTCTGAGTGTGTGTGTCTGTGAGTGTGTATGTGTGTGTCTGAGTGTGTGTCTGTGAGTGCATGTGTGCGTCTGTCAGTGTGTGTGTGTATGTGTGCACATTTATATATGCATACGAGTGTATACATTTTTTTTTTTAGGGGGATCTTGGGTTCCCACACTTTTTTCTCCAGGACTTGACCCTCGGGTGTGTGATAACACCTGCTATTTACTTACTGATATATAATATTTGAAGCACCTAAAACACTTTTGTTTATATATACAGGGCTAACCTGGGGGTCAGGGCTGGATTGGAATCAAATTTCGGCCTGGGCATTTTAAGGCAGAGCAACCTAATAGGAAGGGGCATGTGCAGTGGCGTACATATAGGGGTCGCAGCTGCGACTGGGCATGTCACTCCAGGGGGCCTGGCCATCCTGTGGACCCCTGCGACCGGGTACCAGCCACCATGTTTTGCGGCCCCGGCCTGCGTAGCAAACTGCCGGAGCCGCGCTGAAGTGGACACTCTCTGCCCTCTGTTGTCTATTGTCAGCTCTAATCAATATGTTCAAGGTGTGGCTCATGCATGAGGAAATAAATAATTCACACTGACACATAAAGTTCAGTAGAAAAGTTCCTTCTGTCTTTACTTCAAGATTGGGAGTGTTTTTTATAACCCTTGAAAGCGTCATAAAGTAATACGTATACATTGCATAGCATAAGCTGTAAACATTTCATTGGATAAGCTATACATTGTGTTACATGTGTTGCAAACTTTTTATTGGTTGATCTTTTGTTGCTATGCTTCTTCTTTTTTCTTCCCTCGGGGATGTACACATCCTTTATCATAAGGGTGTTGTCTCTGAGGGAGGTACTGCCATTATGTTGTGCGTAGCAAGTTTTCATAGCCGTCGGCCATCTTAAGGCACAGAGAAAATATATTTTGACACAGTATAAAAAGCACTGATCCCTAAGGCACTTATTTTGAGTATTCTGATGGGAGATGTATAGAAAAGGACATTTCAGATCCTACACGTCCTTCCATCACAGTCCCCCCTTGAAATGACCATTTCTATATCTCTCCGCTATTCCTGAAACACCTGGCCCTTCCTGCTTGGAACTCTTTTTTACACACCATAGGGGTAGGGCTCATGGCTGGTCCATGGGCCGCCCCAAATGTGTTTCAGGCAGGGCAGTCAAGTGTACCTTTCCCTCATCACAGTAAATTGTTTAAGGTCATTTCGTGAGGGTCCAGCGACTGGAGTGGGGTGTACGGTTCTGTATCTGGATAGAATTCAGTGGTTTGGTGCAGGAGGACGGGGGATGAGTCTTGTGTCAGCTTGTGAATGTATCCTCCAATACAAGGGATGACGCAGCAGGCTAGAATCATCATTATAATCAATATTATGCCTATGGCGTCGCCAATTTGTGCTGCAAGTTTTTTCCAGCCACTCAGCCAACTGAACCACTGATCCCACCCGTGATCAAAACCCGAGTTCTTTTTTAGCTCTTCCGACAGGTCCTTCAATTTCTCAATAGCTAGGGTCACTTTACCGTTTGGACCTGTGTTGTCGGGGATAAACGTGCAGCAGATGCTAGTTTCAGGGAGCATTTTACAAACCCCCCCTTTTTCAGCTAAGATCATGTCTAGTGCCATTCTATTTTGGAAGGTCATCTGGGATGTGTCTTCTAGTTGTTCTGCTACTCCTTGGAGAACATCTCTGGTGTAATTTACAAATCTTTGTTGGTTGTAATATATATAGTTAAGCCAATCAACGTTCTTGTTGATAGTGATAATGGGGAATAGTGACTCGAAGCCCGCTGCTACCTGATCCCGGGCTTTGAACTCATTAGGGACCCCCCTTGGCACACCAATGGCATCTATGTAAACATGGGGGTCAAAACTTCATTTTATTTCCCTCTTACTTCGAGCACTCCCTTCATGTGTGTTGGACTTGGCTTTTGCACTCATTATGTGTAAGGGCATAATAACCTTGGCCAAGGTGCATTCTCCATACCAATCTATAGGCAATCTACTCCTTAACTTCATATCCCCACATAACCAATATATGTCACCCAGAGATTGTGTCTGATTTCTCACTGCGCTGTACGGCACAGCAGAGTATGTTCCACAGTATCCATCAGTAAAGTTACCCACTTTCACACCCTTGGTTCCATTGCTTCTATGACATGTATAGTTGCCTGGGTATATAGTGATACCTTCATTTAGTTTAGTAACCTTTACCAAGATAGGATACTCCTTCTTCCAACTTTCGCATGAGGTCTGATTTGTGTTTGTGTTGGTGTATAAACTTAGGAAGCAAGGCTCCACCTCGGGGGGCAAAATGAGAGGTACGGTGCCCAGATGTGGCCTTGCCCCTCCACACACATAGCAGTTGGTTTGGTTGTGTTTGTTAGCATTGTATCTCATCCATTCTAACCATATGTTAGTGTCCGAAAATCCTGTTTCTAATGCTATGGTATCTTCGAACGTTGGATCTGCCATGGCCATTATGTCCCCAAGGGTTTGAATGTGGGGTCTCAGAGGATTAACAGGGATCGGAACAGAGGTTCGTTTAGAGGTTAGGCTCTCCCACTCAGAGGATTTCCACATATCTTTTAACTGGATTTTACCCTTCGGCATTCTTTGGTGTTGCCAATAAGTGCTTAATATGTACAGGCCTTCATCACCCTTACTGGGATATTCTATGTTTAAGATTAGGGGCATTCTTCTTCCATGCATTTTGCTTCCTAGTTTAAAAAAGCATCGTTTCAGGCGGGCTTCTTCACTGGCTTCTGCTCTAGTCAGGGTCATACGTGTTTTGAGTGATATTCCCCTATTATCTTTTCTATTCATAGCAGTTTCAGGTTTATATCCCCAATCGATACCAGTATTCCATGCCACAGACCCCCACGAACTACACTTGTCTCCCCAATGTTCATCAGTAACACATATGTATTGTTCCCGGGGGGACATGTACATGGTACATTCACTACTATCACCACTCGGATTGCAATACACGACATCACAGTACTGAAAGGTGAAGGTGGCCACTTGTGTGTTTGAGGAATTGTACCAGAATATTACTTCATTATTTGCTTTAGTTATTGACACCTGTGTGGTCATGGCTAACTTTATTGTAAAAAGGATCAGGCGGATCATGGTTTCTGTTGTACTGTCTCAGCCGGAGCTTGTGTCTTTTTGCAATGAGAGGCGTGTATCCAGCTGCTTTTTCCTGCCAATTTTACAGATGTCGGGGTAGTGTGCAGCACCTGGTACGGCCCCTCAAATCTGGGTTCTAGAGAGTGCTTCCGCACGAACTTCTTTACCAGGACCCAATCCCCAGGGCACAGGCTGTGAGACCCTGTATCTGCTTCTGGATCTGGAATGGAGGAAAACACTTGTGCATGGATTTTGGTCAATTGACTAGACAAGGCAATCACATAATTCATCAATACATCTGCACCAAGTTATAATTGTTGTGGATAATAACACCCTAGTCTCGGCACTGATCCAAAAAGGATTTCGTATGGGGACAGGGCATTTTTCCCTCTCGGGGTGTACCTTACACTATACAGTGCTATGGGAAGACTCTCTGGCCATGGTAGATTTTTTTCCTGTGCCATTTTTAGCATTCTTGTTTTTAGAGTGCCGTTCATGCGTTCAAACTTCCCACTGCTCTGGGGGTGGTATGGGGTGTGGAATGCAAGGGTCACCCCTATCGCTGTCCATATCTCCTTTGCCACTGTAGCCGTGAAGGCCGGACTTTGGTCACTCTCTATCACCTCTGGGACTCCATACCTACAAACTATCTCAGTCAGTAGTCGTTTTGCTGTGGTTCTAGCAGTCATGTTAGTCACTGGGTAGGCCTCTGGCCAGCCTGAAAACATGTCTACTATGACTAAGGCATATTCAAAACGGCCACTCTTGGGCATTTGAATATGATCTATCTGGATACGTTGAAAGGGGTAGAGTGGTTTTGCTAAATGTTTGCGGGGAACACTCTCGGTTTTTCCCGGGTTGCATTTGGCACATATTACGCAGGACCTGCAATAGTTGTTTGTCGAGGTGGTGATGCCGGGTGCCTCGTAGTACTTGTTTATTACTGAGTTCATCGAGGTTTTTGACAGATGGGATGCTCCGTGTGCCCACTGGACGACTGCAGGGTATAGTGCTCGGGGTAAACACATTCTTCCTTTATTGAGATATAGACCATCTTTCTGTATGGCCCCTTTCCCTTTCCATTGTTCAATTTCATCGGGGCCTGCATCTGTTTGTAACTTCTCGAGCAGGCCTACATTGGTGGGCAGACTCACCATGGTGTGAGTGGGAGGTTCCATGATGTCTAACCTTCTATCCATTTCCTGTTGGCCTGCAGCTTGTTTAGCCGCTTGATCTGCTAAGTGGTTGCCTTTTGCTTCTTCTGATGTTAATTTGCCATGAGCCTTTACTTTTAGTATCGCCACTTCCTTTGGTAATAGTAGTGCGTCAATGAGCTTTCTGATGGCTTCGCTATTTTTTATGGGAGTGCCAGCGGTGGTGAGAAATCCTCTGGTTTTCCAGATTAGTCCAAAGTCATGGGCCACTCCCAGAGCGTAGCGAGAGTCTGTATATATGTTGGCCCGTTGTCCTTCCGATAGTTCACATGCTATGGTGAGTGCGTGTAACTCGGCCTCCTGAGCAGACTTATGTGCTGGGAGTGGTAATGCCTGGAGCACTCGGTCAGCAGTGGTGATGGCGAAACCAGTGTGGAATCTTCCTTGGTTGTCCGCGTATCGGGATCCGCCCACATATAGGGTGAAGTCTGGGTTTTGCAGCGGAACGTCATATACGGTGGGGAGGTGTGTGGTTTCGAGGGTCATCTGCTCTATGCAATCGTGTGGTGGTTCATCCTCCAGTATGGGTTCTGTTAGTTCTTGGCCCTTGTGTACCTGGGATTGGCAGGTCATTGCCCAGTCTAGTGTATGTTTTGTGATGTTTATTTCCTTCAGCCATTCCTCTTTCTTGATGTCCCACAATTTTGCAAGAGGTCCAAGAGTTTTCCATTTTCCGTAGTTGAGCTTTGTCAAGGATATGTGTGGTATTGCAAATTCCCAATGGCGGTAAAAGGGTTCAGCCTCGGGTGCTAGTTTAACTGTTGCCACGGCGTTTCCCATTTGGTCATAGTACAGGTTGCCCACTATGATATTTATTTCCCCTAGCTTTAAGAACTGTTCTTCATACTGAGGATCTGGCACATGGGTTGTGTCATACCACATTGTGCAGTGTGGTGCTGCTTGTCTGGTAGTTTCTTGTTCTTTTGGTATTTTCTCGAGCAATGCTGTGAAGCTGTGTGTTAGTGGGTCAATGTCCAGACTATACCATGTAGGATCTCCCCCCTCAGGAAATGGTAGAAGGGTAGACGGATTGAGGACATAGCATCTTTTCAGGGATATGTTGTCGGGTATTAACAAGGAGCATTGCAGGCGCAGGTGGCGCGCTGTGGTGAGATGCTTGGGCTGAACTTGGTTGATGATAGCAGCAATGTCATGGGGAGCCAAGATGGTGAGATCATGGCCCAGGACAATATCAGATGTTTTGTCAATCAGGGCGTGTGCAGCGAAGACGGCTCTCATGCAGGAGGGGCTGCCCTTAGCAACAGTGTCTAGTTGACAGGAATAGTAGCCTATAGGCCTCTGTCTGGAACCGTGTTGCTGTGTAAGGACACCAGTGGCATGACCTCCTTTCTCATTTACAAAGAGATGGAAAGATTTCTCGTAGTCAGGTAGGCCAAGGGCCGGAGCGGAGGAGATGGCCTGTTGAAGGGCATAGAAGCAGGACAAGGCCTCTTCAGAGAGGAGAAATGGTTCCGTCTTCAGAGTGTCGTAAAGGGGCTGCATCAGGAGAGACGCCTCAGGGATCCAGGCCCTGCAGTAGGAGATCAGTCCCAGAAATGCATGGAGAGGCTTGTGAGCAGTAGGTGGTTTGATAGCTGATATGGCCTTTACCCTGTCCTGTGTCAGATGTCTGGTACCATGAGAAATGCAATGTCCAAGAAAAATTACCGTGGGACTACACCATTGTAGCTTCTGTCTGGATGCTTTGCATCCCTGCTCGGCCAGGAAACATAGCAGGCTCAGGGAAGCGGTTTCTACGTCAGGCTTGGTATCAGCACATAGGAGGAGGTCGTCAACATACTGAAGTAGAACTACTTCCGGGTGTCCTTTCTGCCAGGGAATGAGAACTGCAGTCTGTCACGACACTCCTTAGTCGACATGCCCTCGTGCAGTACTCGCACTCACCACTCTTTCTGTTTGGCACTGTTTCTCATTTCCTTTCGTTAGGCACTACACCTGGCCCTTGTTTAGCACCTTTATATTCTGGTTTCTCCCCTCACTCCTTGTCAGATCATTATCCTCTATCCTTGACCCTGTACCTGCTGTTTCCTGGTTCCCGTGATTCTGGCTCCTTGCTCCTGTCTCCTGTGTCTTGTTTCCTGTGTATCCTGAGTATCCTGTGTATCCTGAGTATCCTGTGTTTCCTGATCCGGAGTCCCGATGTCCTTATGGTCCTGTGTCCTGTGCCTCCTGTTCCAGTGTTCGCCTGCAGTGTTCCTGTCTAGACTCCTTCTCCAGTGATTCTGACCTTGCTGCATTATTTCTGTGTGACCTGCTTAGGACTTTGCCCCTTGATGTTCATTTTGTACTTGGTGGCTGCACTAACCTGACTAAGCCTTTACCTTTGCCTAGGACTATCGTGGACTCTGCCTGCTCTATTGTATATATTGGGTTATTGTATATATTTATATATTTGTGACATTGTCATATTTTGTTTTGTATATATTATATATATCTATATCCTTTTGGTTTGCCTTAATACATTTTCTTTATTACTCCATTTATCGTGTCCTAGAATTATTTCTCTGCTAAGTTGGTTCCCACACTTAAAGGGACAGTGCTGTTGCAGGGCAGCACCCCTTCATGCCATGACACAGTCATGGCCCTGGCAAACTGGCTGGGTGAGTTCTGGGCACCTTGAGGCATGACAGTCCAGGTGTATTGTTGCCCCTCATGTGTGAAGGCAAAGAGGAACTGGCAAGATGGTTCGAAGGGTACATTGAAGAAAGCATTAGCCAGGTCAATGACCGTGAAATATCTGGCCGTGGGTGGAATACCAGACAGTAGGGTGTTGGGGTTCGGGACAACCGGAGTGTCCAGTACAGTGGCTTCGTTGACCGCACGTAGGTCCTGGACCATACGGTATTTGATGAGTTCACCAGGGAGTGACTTCTTCTTCACGGGGAACAGTGGTGTATTACAAGGGGATACATAGGGTATGAGAGCTCCATTTCCAAGAAGAGTTTCCACTTGTTTCGAGATGGCCTGTGTTTGTTCTGGTTTCAGGGGATATTGGGGGCGGCGTGGCAGCGAGGCACCCGGAATCAATCGGACTACAACTGGAGGAACTTTCAGTCTCCCAATATCTTCCGGGCCTGTGGACCACAGACAGGGAGGAACTAGCTGCAGTATGTCAGGGGGGAGGGTTGAGGTTCCGGGATCCGGAGACAACGTGTCTAGGTGCAGTAAAAGGGGTAGCGCACAAAGGGCGGAAGCATCAGCTAGGGATAACGGAGAGGAGAGTTGAACCCGTCCCTCCGAAGTGAAAATGATCGTGGCTTGGAGGCAGGAGAGTATATCTGCACCTAGAAGGTTGAGAAGGCATGTATTGGAAACTACAAAGCGAGCCAGGAGGTCTGGGAAGGCTCCTACTTGCAGAGGTTCAGTAAGGGGACATGAACGGGGCTCGCCATCAACACCAATACAAGAGGAATTCCGAAGCATCCGAATGTCCAAATTGCCAAACTTTTACGAATTTAAATTCGGACCAACACAAATTGCACATGTCTAATGATCATATATAATTATTCCTCAGTCTCTTTATTAGAATACAAGCAGCAAATATGCAGTATATAAGCAAGGCCATACTCAAGATGTGGTATTAAAGCTGTTTTAAAGAAATTTGAAGGATCAGGAAAGGTCATGGACTGGAAGGCCCAAAAACTTTAAAAATCTCAGAAGTCTCTTCTGTAAGAGACCGTAAGAAGTCCAGCAAGGACACGGCTCTGCATCTGGCAGCTTCATCAGGATGCCAAGTTGACCATTCTACAGTCCGAAGAAGTTAGATCAGGAATGGTCTTTGCAGAAGGGTAGCAGCTAAGAAAACACTCTTTCGGAGGGGGAAGAGGGGGAAAAGGCTAAGATATGCAAAGATTGGAATGTATACCCTTCCACAAAGATCATTCCTGATCAAGCTTTTTCAAACTTCTCTCTGTACTTATACATTGGCTATAAGGGAGGCCCTCTTTGAGATGTGCCACACGGAAACTGGTGAATAACAAGTTGTTTCTATCTGGGGCTTTAGTGTAGAGATTAGTTTAAAGGCTTCTCTCACCCATCAATACCTATACCTATACACAATCCCTAGTGGTAATGGTAATTGTGACAGTAATTTGTATATTGCTGTCGAAGTTATTGATTTCTTGCACAAATAACTCTAGGAGGTCCCGTGGCCCTTCCAACACATGAATGCATTATCTATATAACTTATAAAAGACTATAAGTATCGGACAAAAGTCCAAGATTATAGGGAGAACAGGACTGAGTGGATAATAACGGCCTTACCCAATATGTACTTCGAACAACGAAAAAATATTTGAGAGTAAGTCTCCCAAGCCCCAAATAGAAAGTGGGGAGTCAAAAAATCTCAAAACAATTACCACCACTAAATATATCATATCATTTACTTTGGTACTTCTGAAAAAAAAGTCTGACATGGTCTTTGAGTTTGTATTTTTACTTTAGAATGCCACGTAAAGCATGTAAATCACAATTTAAAACTTATTTTTATTTAGAAAAAAAAAAGTGAACAAACACAAGGAAATGTGGATGCAGCCAATGATAAGCAGTCAAAAAAAGATACTAGTGATTAATAAGCAGGTCTAAATAGATGGGTGTAAACCATTCTAATTGATATACAGTGTATTTAAAGAAAAGAAGATTAAAACGCATATATCTAATTGTATCTCATTCCATGTATACCTAGAGCTTATCAAGATGTCAAACCTCCATCTTTGTATACTTTGTATCAACCAGAAAAAGAAACATCAATCACCATTCAGGATAGTTTGCTTATTTGATAATTTATGGGGGCTCATCAACCAATTAGATGATATATAATATAATGTAAAAAATTCTGTCAATACTAATTAGTTAATAAATCATAATCTTACTGGAATTACTAGCAAAGGCTATATGTCACTATTTTAGACCCCATACAAGATAATTAGATCTCATTTGAGCTTCCCACCAAAAAATCAGCTGGTATAGGGGTAAATCTGATAAAAATACTAAAGTTATATTAGAATATAACTATACCCAGAAAATACCACATCATCATGATCAGTAGTATTCCTGATGGAGAGGATAGTGAACATTAAATCCTAAACTGGGTACAGATACCAGACCTCGCACCTTGCTGCTTCGAGGCACTGAGAAGACTTCTAACCTGCATAGAATACTGCCTTTCGCTGGTTCTCCAGATCACCTACTTTGTTAAAAACATAGAAAATGAAGGTGTCCTCCTGACACGCGTTTCGGCACTGCACTGTGCCTTTTTTAAGAGCTCTATCGAGCATTATAGAGCATTATCTATATACCTTTTCTAAATTCTGCTAAATCTGAACAATGATGTTGGTATTAAAGATTCTCCTCAAAGTGGTTCATGAAGCTGTTAGCATATGTGGGTGCCACGTTTGACCCCATAGCATTACCTTTTCATTGGACATAAAAATCATGTTCAAATAGAAAATAGAGTTCAGTGAGAATATAGGTAAGTAGCTCAATAATATCATCTTTGCTCTCTTCCATCCACTGACTATTTGTATACTGTCTGGAATCCATTTAACAGCGGTGATTCCCTCTTCATGAGGGACAGATGTGTACAAACTCTGTACATCCAGTACATAACTAAAAAAAAAAAGGTTTTGGAACGAGGTACCATCGATTTCTTGTAGAAAATGCATAGCATCTTTTAGATATGATTTCTGTTTGGTCACAAAGGGAGACCAAAGTTTATCTAAATACTGGGCAGCAGGTTAAAAAAGAGAATTTGTACCTGCAACTATGGTCCTTCTAGGGGCAGAGTGTATAGGTCTGGTGTCATAGAAATCATAGGAAATGTAATGTCCATGAATTCTAAATTATTATTAGTAATAAGACCTTTCTCTAACACGCTGGTGTTAATTTGTTTGAGCCACTTCATTAGTTTTACCGTGGGATTAGTCTCAAGTTTCTTATAACTGTCCCTCTGTAATAGTGATCTAATTTCATTAGTAAAGTCTGCTTTGTCCATTATCATCAGGGCTCCCCCCCTTGACTGCTGGTTTTATAATAATACTGGAGTCAGTACGGAATTCCTGAATTACTTGTCTCTCCCAGCGAGAGAAAATAGAATGGGGTTTAAAACGTCTTTCATACTATCCTGCATCTTCAGTATATCGTAATCTCTCTAATTCTTTTTTGGTTAGATCAATGTAGGTTTCAATTAGCTAATTACTCTAGGAAGGATTAACTTTACTTTTAGGTTTTACCTGCAGACAATGGGGTCCTGCTAGAGCACCATGTTCAACAACGTTATCCGCATGAGTCTCTGACATACCGGTCTCATGAACAGCATTGCTTGGAGTGGATTGAATGTCTCCTTCTCTTCTATCTGAGGAGAATTTTATTTTTTAATTTTTACAAGAAACTTGTAACTAGCAATATCATAATCTTCCAATTCAATGTGAGGGGTAGGGACAAAAGATATACATTTATTAAGGGTGGTCAATTCAAAGGGTTTCAGATTTCTCTCAGAGATATTATTTATCAATAACTGGAAGGCTGAAATCTGGACTTTGGCCCTCTTTGATATATCTTTCTTGTTTTTGACTCCACCCCTCTTGATTGGCTTGTATATGGAGGGGAACTCTTTCTAAAATAGAAGAGGCTGAGGAAGAGGAGGAGTATCCATTTCAATGGCATGATTGAATATTGTTTCTATTAGTATTTAAGACGTTTTCATTAATTCTTTAAAACCAAGAATAAACTCTGTCGGTTTCGTAGTCTATCTTGTTCTTTAAAAACATTGTGTATTTTTTAGACTTGGATTCTTTCTTTTGTGATGACTTTCTCAATATCTTTCTTATTCTTAGAGAATGCAGATGTAGGGATGGTAGACTGTAGTTACTTTTCCAAATCAGAAATGGACTCAGTGGGGGCGATTAGTGGGAAGGGGACCCCCCTTTTTCCTTTTGAAGCTTAACCATTGCATCCAAGCTGGGACAGAGGGTCTGGGACGTGGGACCCGGCGACCGGGTCACTCCGAGAATACCTGGACCCCCGCACAGGGTGAAAACACGCAGAATACCACAAGCTTAAAGGCCAATAGGATGAGGAGACGAATCACTGCAGGTGAGACGGGTGGCTAACCCGGCGCTACAGGAGATACTGGTTGGACATGTACAAAGGACAATAGAGCCGCTTACGCCCATGATACAGCCAAAACATAACTGGTGGGACATACTGTTGAGGCACCTAATCTCCATACACACGGCACGCCGCCTTAACGCAACAATGCAGAAACGTGCAACCTGTGGCCAACTTGTAACTCCCGAATAGGAGAACCACCTCAATACACAACCATACTTAACGAGGGCACACCTGCCCACATGCCCACCTGTTCTCGCCCCACCCCTTTTCCCTCCCCCATTCACAATCCCCTTATGGCTGGAAAACCTCCCAGCAGGCATATCTCTGATTCACAACTGGGCAGAATACTAAACAGCATGGGTATCTCATACCTTGTAGGATCCTGTCAACGTATGTAATCTAGTATCACACGTATCATTTACACACAGGCACCTACGTCTTAATGGATCACCAATAGTGATGTCGCAAACATAAAATTTTCCGTTTGCGAACGTCGAACGCGAACTTCTGCAAATGTTCGCGAACGGGCGATCCGGGCGAACCGCCATAGACTTCAATAGGCAGGCAAATTTTAAAACCCACAGGGACTCTTTCTGGCCACAATAGTGCTGGAAAAGTTGTTTCAAGGGGACTAACACCTGGACTGTGGCATGCCGGAGGGGGATCCATGGCAAAACTCCCATGGAAAATTACATAGTTAATGCAGAGTCTGGTTTTAATCCATAAAGTGCATAAATCACCTAAATTGTTTGGAATAACGTGCTTTAAAACATCAGGTATGATGTTGTATCGATCAGGTAGTGTAAGGGTTACGTCCGCTTCACAGTGACAGACCAAACCCCCCGTTTAACGCACCGCAAACAACCGCAAACAGTCCATTTGCAGAAACGCAAACTCCCCATTTGCACAAGGTTGGATACCAAGCTAGCCATGTCCCGTTCCTTGTCCTCACTGATGTCATTGAAGGTCTCTTCCTCCATCCAGCCATGTACAACACCAAGGGTCCCCGAAAGGCGACAACAAGCCCCCTGTATTTTTTTTTTTTAAATGTACACTACTGTTACACCAGATATGAGTTGCACTGGTGTGACACTGTGCCCTGACTGCTATTATATTACAGTCAAAAAAGTATACGCTGTGAGCCTGACACACACGCTGGCAGGCAGGCAACTGCAATTAGATTACACAGGAAAAAAAAAAGCAGACTGATGTTCTAGCCCTAAAAAGGGCTTTTTGGGTTGCTGTCCTTACAGCAGAGATCAGATGAGTCCTTCAGGACTGTAGTGGACACTGAATACACTAGCCTAGCTATTGATTTCCCTATTAAATCAGCAGCAGCTACACTGTCCCTCCTCTCACTGAGAATGCAGCTTCCGGGGGGCGGGGCCTAGCTGTCATGGAGGAAAGACACACTTCATGTGAGCTTCCTCAATATCTCACTTTAAGCAGCTATCAACAAGCGAACTTCACCCCAGAAGGGGATGACCCAGCAATGTTGCTCCTACCTGACCGACCCGACATGCTTAATAGCGGTCAGCAACTCGACAGAGTCTTACTTACCTCCGCGTGGCAAGTGTGGCCTGGTGCTCACCGGGCGGGAGAGGCGGCGATCTCCCGATGCTGGGATGCCCAGGAGCAGCTACTTCCTGGCAGGAGCTCCGTTACCCCCCCCTCGGACCGGTGGGGGTTATCCCAGTCCACCCCTGAGAGGCTGTCTGGAGCTAATGGACGCACAGAGCACAGCTGCCCAGGCTGACACTCATCTGCGACTCTCCCAATATGGCGGCAGCCGCGTGTCCTCCTGGTACCAACAAAGCATGGCAGGATATTGAGTCTAAGCTGGACAGACTCTTTAATCAATTTTGGAAGCAAATAACAAGCAGGAAGCCCCAACAAGCTCCACCACAGCTAAGCTAAGCAGTCCCCATTAAAATCCACAACGCAAAAGGCGTTGAAGACGGGAACGGAGGCACAAACAGAAATGCAGAGCCTGCCCCACATCAAGCACTCGCCTCCACCTTAAGCCACCACAATCCCGCACCGGACGTGAAGCACCACCGGGACAGATCCGACCACCCGACAAAACAAGCTTCCACCACCTCAAGCCGCGAACCCGGCACTCAGCCAGAGACATGCCTTTGTTGTTCCAGGTATCAGGGACTCTCAGGGTCTGCACCTGGCGCCCAGAAGGGATCGGATGAGCACAAGCAGTAAACAACAGCCTGCCAAGCCTGTCCCACTATAGCCGATCCTCCACATCATGCCTTTGATCACATGAACTGCTCTCTGCACATTAACTAAAGTAGCAAGCGTTTAAACATGTCATTATTTTACCTCCTAAAGAGTTTATTGTCGTAGTTCCTTACATGCCTTTACCTTAACCGTTCATGTATTATGTTATTCACTAGTCTCATCTCATGGGGCGACTCACACTTGATTTATAAATAGTGGTGGAGCTGCTGATATAAATACACAGTTGATAACGTGCAAGCTACACCCTAAACATGACAGCCATCTTTCACAACAATGTACTGCTATAAACTCATACCCTCAGTGCAACTAGCCATGATATACGCACGTTCAGCCTAGCATGCTCAAATATAACACACTTGTGTCTAAAAAAAAAAAAGAATGCAGCTACAGAATTAATCTAAATTGTATGCTGTCTAGGAGGTGGGAGGGTCTGGGAGGGAGGGTCTGCTGCTGATTGACTGGAATGTGTCTGCTGACTGTGAGGTACAGGGTCAAAGTTTACTCAATGATGACGAATAGGGGGCGGACCGAACATCGCATATGTTCGCCGTCCGTGGCGAACGCGAACAAGCTATGTTCGCCAGGAACTATTCACCAGCGAACCATTCGGGACATCACTAATCACCAATCTATCATGGTATACGTATAAGTATAATGGAGTGGAGTAGAGATCTACTAGCGATCAAACCTTTGGGACAGTCATAGCTCTTAAAATTCCTAAGATATGGTGAAGTGAACACAATACCTGCTCTTGAGGGGTTTTCCATTCTGGCTGCAGTTACCAGTGACAAAAACAGCCCTATCCGATGTAACAGAGAAAGGAACAACAGCCCCGCAACCTGGGTGGCCACTGAGGGCCGATTATTGGCACTCATATCCATGTGTATAGGTATTACTCCTTGCAGAAGAGCAACCTGCTCTCTTGTCTGCCAACACGGGTATAGGAGACCTGCGGTGCATCTGTATCACAACTGAGATTCTACGCTCCCTGATACGTATACCGCCCCCCTTCTTTTTCATTCCATAATTCATATTGCTCGCTATACCAAATATTGAAAGATTACAATTACAGAACATAGGAAAAAAAAAGGAAAATAAAATAAAAAATAAAAGGAATCATTAGATCCTGGGTAAATACCCTAATAGCAAAGGGTAATAGCCTGTATGCAAATATATCATTCAGTGGGTAACTCTCTAAGTACACACAATGAGAACAAATATCCTTCCTCTAAACAAAATTAAAATAGTGGTTCTTATATATAAAAGATAACAGACAATATTAAGTACCATGTAAAATCACACGGAAGGGAATATAATGCAATAGCATGAACAATAAAACGAAATATAGCTCTATTCTTCTCCCTATACTCCGACACCAACATCAAGAGGATCACTTGAAGGAAAAAGAAAAGTTGAGATGTTTAAGCTGTCCATATGTTTAATGTAAAGGAATTGCAATATTATGCATAAAAGGTTGTCAAAATAATGTCAAATACACAACACACAATGGCCCGTATGGCTGTCTGGGGACAAGACTACCAATGCTTCCCTCAATAGTATCTATATTCTCTAAAGTGTTTTATGTAGTTCTATTTTCTTTATATAATATAAAAAATTTAAATTGTGACTGATTGAGCACATACTTGTCACGCACACAAAGTGCATTTGAGCATATTGATTATATTCTGTTCTGTTCTTCTTTTCTTCTTTTTGACATAATTAAGAAAAAAAAAAAAAAAGAAATGGACTCAGTGAGTCCCTTAATTTCTTCCTGTATTGCCTCTATGGTAAGTACCCTCAAATCAAAGAAGCATTTATCTAAATGTTTGTACCATCTATCCACACATTTTTTTATTCTTTCTACAAATGTTGGTCTAATTCTCAAGCCTCTTGGAATTCTCCAAAGATGGACATATTCTGATAATGTGAAGTTCCAATCCTATTCTCCTCTTAGGATCTTTTTTCCAAGCAAGAAGAAGTGCACTCACCAGCATTGGTATAAAGGAAATCACACTGTACCCTGGAGGTATTAGTGACTGCAGTAGCTTCTGCTTCAGTATAAACAAAAGTATCCATAAGAGAAAAATGTATAATATGATGTGCTGGATTAGAGTAGAGTAACTCTACAATACTCTATACAAGATAAAAGTTATCTTGTGTTAACGTATGTTAAAAAAGTAATAGGTTCTGTTTCCAAGCAAACCACTCTACTAGGGTAACCACAAACGTAAATTATAAAATAAAGTTGAAATCCGCATACAAAGTTCAGAAAATGTAAATTTTTAATTTCTAATTGAAGATATTTCTGCTTCTTAAATGCTATGAAACTCATAGAAAAAGGATACAACGATATATGTAATAGATACAAGATAATGCAAGTAAATCACAAAATTAAAAAAGAAACATAGTACAATGGGCAGATAAGCCAGCAAGAGGGTTTCATACAATCAACAGTGCGAAACATAACAATGCAAATATCTTGATACATAGGCTTGTAGAGGTGAAATTGGACATTCTTACCATATAACTGTATATGCTGCACAATGAACTGTATATGCTGCACAAAAGATAGCCCCCAAAATAAATTTGTATAATAATACCTAATGATAGCCTAAATAATCAACACACGACTGAACATGTAATGCAAAGTCATACAAGGTCTTCAGGGGAAAAACAGAAAAAAAGATGTCTGTAGTATTGTGAAGAGTAGCCTTTTAATAAAGTATTGAAAAACATCAAAGAGAGAAAAAAATGAAAAAAAATAAAAGATGTGCAAAATGTGCAAAAAAAAGGGTGGTATCCTTATCACATAACTAAGTCCCAAATCAGCTATTTTCCAACACTTATAGCCATATAAAAAGCAAACAGAACACAACCAAAAAAGGTAAAAATAGAAAAAGAAAACAAGGGTAGATTTCACCCAGTATAAAATAGCACGTTTGAGGACTACTCCAGTCCTGTTGTGTGTGGAGGACAGAGATGTTCCGTAATGCATGCAATGCAGAGCAGAGTTCATTGGTAATAATGGCATCGGGATGATGAATCTTCTTTGGAAGTAGGGGTGCAGAAACAAGGCTTCCTGAGAGCATGTGGATACACAGGATGAACCATGCACAAAAGGTCATACAATCCTAAAACTTGGATACTGATACTTGCGGTACTTGTGAACTCATGCAGGTCTGTGAAGGACCAAAGGGGTCTGTACGCAAAGTGGCCTGGGTATCCTTTTCACGTGCTGTTTCTGCAAGCCTGTTTCCAGAGATGAATAAGCTTTCCAATGCCATTATTACCAATGGACTTTGCATATGTTCTGGAACATCTCTGCCCTCCACACACAACAGGACATGTTCAGTCATCTGTGGTTATTTAGGGTTATCTTTAGACATTATTATTCTGATTTCTTTATTTTAATTTTTTTATATAGTGCCAACAAGTTCCACAGAGCTGTACAATGGGTGGACTAACAAATATCTAATTGTAAGCAGACGAGTTGGACACACTGGAAAAGAGGGATTGAGAATCCTGCTCAACGAACTTACATGCTAGAGGGCGTGGGGTAGAGGGACATTAGGTAAGGGTAGGAATATAAAAGTAGGTTGGTAGAATATTATTCGATGAAGACTTTGTCTTTTAATGACAGTTGCACAAGTGAAATCAGGGTGCGGGCATGGGTGTAGCTATTAACAGTTTAATTAATATGCTTTCTTGAAGAAGTGAGTTTCAATGATTTTTTTGAAGGAGTGGAAACTGGGTTAAAATCTAACAGAAGAGGGAAGGGATTGTCACAGAAACGCTACAGCCCTAGAGAAGTCTTGAAGGCGAGCAACATAGGTGGGAGTATGAACAGAAGATAGACATAGCTCTTCAGCAGAGCGTAGGGGCCTAGACGGGACATACTTGTGTATTAGGGAGGATAAATAGGTTGGAGGAGTATTGTGTAGAGATTTGGAATCAAGAACCAAAATTTTTAATTGAGTCCTATATCTTACAGGAAGCCAATGTAGGGACTGAGAGAGGGGGAGGCGTGTGTGGTGCGGGCAGACAGAAAGATGAGCTTGCTGCTGCATTCATTATAGACTGTTACAGGGCAAGCTGGGAACATGTAAGACCCTTGAGAAGTGGATTGCAGTAGTCAAGGCGAGAGAGGGCAGCGGCATGGACCAGCACCTTAGCCACGTCTGGCATTAAGTAGATGTTTTCGAGATGTTAGCGGCAGGATTTGGTGATTGACTGGACATGAGGGGTGAAGGAGAGGTCGGATCCAAGAAGAACATCTAGGCATTGAGCGTGCGAGGTGGAGCTGATGGTAGTACCAAAAAGAGATGGGAGTAGCAACACTTGAGGGAGGAAAGATCAGAAATTCTGTTTTAGACAAGTTGAGTTTAAGGAAGTGAGCAGCCATCCGATTAAAAATAGCAGTGAGGCATTCAGAGACCCGAGTCAAGAGGGGTGGCGAGAGATCGGAAGAGGACAGAAGACCTTTTATCTTTAACCCCTTAAGGACACATGATATGTGTGACATGTCATGATTCCCTTTTATTCCAGAAGTTTGGTCCTTAAGGGGTTAAACTAAGCCTTTTACTTTACTATTGTGCATTAGTATGGGTTTTATTCATAAAATGGTAATTTTAATTTATTTTTCCATTCAAGCAATTTAGGCAGAAAAATAAAATTATAGCTGCAAATTCACCAAAAATCACTGTTTAATTCCAGTTCAGGAATGGTCCATGATCTACACATTATGTACACAATTTGTCTCGTAATGGCCAATAAAATCCATCATCTCACATTCCAAGCCATGTGGTCCTATATTAAAATCATCATTAGTCCTATTTTACACACTGCAGTGTATATCCCTGGACATATCAATCAATCACTTGGAAACAACTAATAAAAAGCTTTTCTTTCCACAACACTAAACTTTAACTGTTATTAAAATTCATCTCACTGGAAGCACTAACAGGAGAGGAACTGACCTTTTAACTTCCATAGGTTTAAATATAAGAGTGGTTCTGTTTTACTGCTGGGTGTAGAGAAAAGTATTTTGGCTATGAATGGGTTTTTGTGAAAGACTTTTTTTAGAACAAAGTTAACTCTTTATCTGACGGGGCTTTCATATAAAATCCTATTTTAATCTTGTTTGAGTCACCACCAATAATTTCAACAGTTAAAACAATATCTCTCAAAAGAAAAGACGTGCACAGATGTCGCCAGTGACTGCTTTTGATTTGGTATTTATGTTTTATCAACTGGCCTGGCATTGCCCATGTTTTGTTTTTACAGTTTGCTTTGTTTGAATGTACAGGCAATCCATCAGTGTTCGAGCAAGGATAACAAAGTAACATGTAAGGATTAGATAGCAGATGTGTGGTTTCTTTTTAAAGGGTAGAAATAAAGAAGTAATTGTCTTTTCCACTGCATGTACTTGTAGGGAACCTAAAACAAGTTAAAGAGGAAGGTGCTGTGTGTGTTTTCCATCTGTTAATGACTTTGAAATGACCCAGGCTAAACACAGCGTACATTCAACAAAGGTTCTGCTCAAGGGAGCACTTTAAATGGAATCGAAAAGCTAGAACAATATCTAGAAGACATGTAAATCATTGTGAATCAATTAAGACAATTAAATTGTGTACCACGCTACTCAAAGTAGAAAATAGTAGGAAAGATTAATTTAACTCTGTTTCCATGTATGTGCAGTTTACATGCATTTAATAATGGTTTCAGCTTTCAGACAGATAGTGCCTAACCATAATTAATTAGGGATGTCCCACCCTTTTGATCAGGTACAAAGGTCTGTAATAAGATATACTTGTGGCCAAGTCATAAGATTATAAAAGGGTGTGATTTGATCAGTCCAATCCATGACTGCTGACTCCTTCGATCACCAAATCTCGTTACCAATCCCCTTCCCAATAAATAGCGCAACACCATGTAAATTGGGTATGGGCAAAGGGCACAGCTTTATTTAAATAAAATAGGGAGTTTTCACTTAAGATTGTTTCAGCTTTATTTAAACAATCACAACCAAAAACTGTCAGCTGCTTGTTTTACTCAGCAAACAGGTACACTTTAAACTTCTTCCAGAGTCTCTTTATCCTGTCCTTCATCATCAACACAATTCAGGCTATGACTGCCCAAGACTGCTACAGAGGGAAGGATGCCACCCCCCCCCCCCCCCCCCAAGCCAGCACCTGATCAATTACTGATTGTAATTCCATATTAAATATATCCAAACAGATATGAGTAAGGTGTACCCAATCAGTACGAATAGCATTCTGGTTATCTCTTTCTAGTTCAATATGACGAATCACCAATCCACGCAGGTGTCATACCAATCGCGATATCCCCATGTTGAAGTGAGGTCTACCTCTCTCCACCCCCTTGGCGTTAGGAAATTATACCCCATAATCATAACTATATTGGTTGAGAAATTACTTAATCTTGCCCACCCATGCATGCAGACATTGATTAAGTCCACCATGTGCCCTTGACACGGGTCATTACCACCAGCATGGATCAGCAGAATAACTGGTTCCGTCACATACATTGAAAGTGTAATGCAGTGAGAAAAACTTGCTACAAGCATGATCCCCTGATATGTCCAATCCAGGAGTTTCCAAATTTTGACTGTTTTGTGGTTACATCGCCCATAACTTTCTTCTGGCCCATAGTGGATGGAAATGATGGAAGTGTCATTCTAAGAGCTGGTTGACCACAGTTCATTGTTGGTATCTTATCTTTCTACACATAGTTCAATGCATTTGACTTAATAGACATATTTGGAGTGAGGTACGACAGCTTAATAAGTTACACATATTTATAAAAATAATGTAACACTGAAAAAGGGAAACACTGGACTAAACCATAATTCTTCTACATTATATCATGTAAATTATATTGTGCTCTTAATTATACCGTGGATTTACACCCACTACACACCATACATACACTATATACTACACTATAGCACACACATTAGCGTTATTTTACCTTTGATAGTAACATATTACAAAACTGCCAAAGATCAATAATTCAGATCAAATGTTAATGGGAGCATTGGTTCGCTGCTGGCTAACTCATACCTCCTAACATATGGAAGTATAAAAATCCAGAAGGGGCATGTAAGCTTGGTACGAATGCATGGCGGGTTTAAGAGTGGAGAATGCAGAGATCACTTTTACAGCATTCTGCACATGGTCCTAGTTCCCTTAGAGTAGAACTCAAGAACATGAGAATTCTGAGAATCAGGAAACCCAGTGCTTGCGTGCCCAGAAGGTTATCAGCTACAGTTACACCTCACTGATAAGGCCCACAGAAGGCTAGTTCACAGTAAACTGCCTGCATGCTGCTAACAGTCTTGTGTCTTAGTTCAGGATGACAGAATGCTGTTTTGCACGCTGGCTAGTGACTACTCGCTGTCTGATAGCAATATCATTCCACCAATTTGTATTTTGTCGTTTTATTTATTTTATTATAAGAGATATTTATTATATACCTATTATTTAATGTTCCCTTGTGGGCTGCTGACACAAAGACATTTTAGAATGATTTTCATCATTCGGCTCAGGGAAGTGTTAAAAAGATAAATCCTAATAAAACTCTGATAATTTCTGATGGTTTAATGCATTCACGAATAATTTATATGTTTAGATTGATGTCTACAGTATTAACCTGTCATATTAAAGTAAATGGGGAAAGTACATGGCATTATAACCATCAGAAGTGCAGTAAGATATACATTTACTCTGGGTGTAAAATGATTCTGTAATCTGATGTTTCACTTTAGTCGATTAGGTATTATATGTTAAATGGCTGGCAGTCGGTGGTGGTTTCATGGAAATAAATGAGGAAAAGTGAAACTGTCTTCAAAAACCTCAAATCAGACTGGAAAAATAAACTTGACTTCGCTATAACAAATAACTCATTGGATCACTCATATGAATTTGCCTTTTTTGCTTTTTCCACTCTCGCTGAAAGTCTTGTCAAATGCTTGAAACGACTGTTGAAATTCTCTGTTTCCCTGGCGATAAATTAATATTCAACATAAGGCTCCTTTTGTGCTCTTTGGTATCAGTGGTGAACTTTAAAATTACGTCAGCTCCAAGAGGTTAACAGAGCTCGGTGTATAGGTAGATGGAAAAGACCAGTACAGAGACAGGCCCTGTCTGGAAGGCATAAGAGCAGGAGGCCAACCAGAGCCTAGCTGCCTGAGGCATTATGGGAGAGGTGGTCAAATACCAGGTTAGAAGAAACTGAAAATCTCTAATACTGAGATACATTCTTTATACAACCCTTTCAGTGCCAGATAGCGAGCGAACCATTGTAATGCCTTTTCAGTCTAGCATTGGAAAGGTTGAAACACACCACCTTAAAGAGACTTTGGGCACCATAACCACTGTCACCCATTAAAGTGGTTATCAAGCGGTTGTGACTGGGACCCCCATGCACAGTCCCCCCATTTCTTTTTTAAACTTTTTATGAACAGTCAGCATAACAATGGGGCATTGGCACCGAGGGGTATTTATTGAGGAGAGGCATATGAGGTTAATGGCAAGTGACACAAAGTGAAGGGGAGACAAAATAGGGTAAGCTGGTTGACAAAAGTGGTGTGACAGAGTGATAAAGAGGCAAAGGGTGACAGACAAAGAGATGGACACTAGTGGTGGTGGATGGTGAAATAACACACTGGGTAAGACAGAGAGATAGAGACTCAGACTGGCATACACAAAATATAAATACACAAAAATGAGTCATGAGCTCAGACTCCTGATCGTGTCATGCCACTACTCCTGGGCAGCAGCAATCACCATAGTACACGTCAGCCCCAATACATACAATAAAAACCAAAGAAAAGAGTTACTTGCGCATTATACCAAATCTGCAATATCTAATATGCATATTAAAATAACTGAAGGTTTGTTTTGAGCCCCTCCAATGGCCATTAAATGTAAGCTTCCCTGCCATGGCAAGGCAATCTTCTTAGGGAAATCCCACACTAAAAATTCACCTTGCAGAGAGAGGTATTTGCACAAAATATACTTTAGTATAGACATACATCAGCATTACACACACACACACACACCTTCTTTGACAAACAGATTGATAATATGAAATTACATAGAAATTCATAACTGCTTTACTATATTTGTAGCAGACAAAAATACATTCCTTCTATTTTCACATTTTCACTACACTCAAAAGTATACTTGCATGTGACAAACACACACAATCTCCACAAACACACATTTATATTCATGCTGGCACTATATGCAAAAAAACAATATGCATTCGCACACTCAAATACAAACATGCATTAATGTTTGTGTGTTAGTATGGATCAATCAGTGTGTATGTCAGTATGTATCAGAGTGTGTGTAAGTATGTATCAATGTGTGTGTGTTAGTATGTATCACGGTGTGTGTGTTAGTATGTATCACGGTGTTTGTGTCAGTATGGGTAAATGTGTGTGTGTCAGTATGGATCATTGTGTGTGTCAGCATGGATCAATCTGTGTGTATCACTATGGATCACTGTGTGTGTGTTTGTGTCAGTATGGGTAAATGTGTGTGTGTGTCAGTATGGATCATTGTGTGTGTCAGCATGGATCAATCTGTGTGTATCACTATGGATCACTGTGTGTGTGTTTGTCAGTATGGATGTGTGTGTGTTTGTGTCAGTATGGGTAAATGTGTGTGTGTCAGTATGGATCATTGTGTGTGTGTGTCAGTATGGATCATTGTGTGTGTGTCAGCATGGATCATTGTGTGTGTCAGCATGGATCAATCTGTGTGTATCACTATGGATCACATTTTTTTTTTCCAGTCCATAAACAAGATTCAACATACATTTTTTTCTCTTTACACTAACATAAAAAAAATGTGTTTTATTATTTTCAGGTAGACAAAAAATAAAAAAAAATAATCTGGCTAGAAGATTAATTAATAATAGAGCAATATTCGTGTGTTAACCAACCTCTCATGGTGCTACTGATAATAATGCTTTAGGAAAATGCAATTAAAGTCACACAGTTGCAATTATCTCAAACAATCGATAAGCTTCATAAGAATCTTCCTCTAGAATGCAAGCTCTTTCGAGCAGGGTCCTATTGTCCCATTTATTTTCAAGTTATTCACTTAATCATATTGTAAAGCTCTGTGGAATAAGTTGGCGCTATATAAATGCCAATAATAATAATAATAATAAATCAACAAAAGGGTGAGCCATTGCGTGAGGCTCATCTTCATGTGTGACATTTGCAATTTAAACAGAAGTGACATCAATGATGGAGAGATCCCAAAGTTTCCGCTATGTCCATTTCACTGCAATGTTTTCAAATTTCCTTTTGAAGGAATCACTAATTTTCAAACTAAGCTTCTTCTGAGAGATGCTGTCTAATTGAATCTCTTATGTCAAGAGGAACATTTAGGATCTGTTAAATGTTTTCTTCTGAGTCTGTTCAATTCATGTTAATTAGGTTGTTGGTAAAACACAAGGGCTTTATATGATTGCATCCGCTGAGCTTATTCTCCCTCCAACATGCTGCAGATGTGCAGTTTGTACACAATTGGTAGCTATGTCATTGAATGCTATGGAAACGAGGGCTTTCCAAACACTTAAAGGTTTAACAAGTCTTCAGAATTAGATGAAATCTCTTACTACCACGGCTACGCGCTGAACATTTCTGGGAAATGATAGAGCGCAATGACATCATACACGGATCCTTAACCTCTACCTCACCTTGCTGAATGCGATGTGACTGAGTATAACCCAACAACAGATTGTGTTTAACATTTTGTGAGCCAGAGTGGAGGATAAGCATGTTATGGCTAGCTCTCAAAGATTTAAATGCATGAATTTGGGGAATTGTGAATTTACAATGGTTCTCCTTTGTTTTCTTCATTATTTTTCTTTTTTTTTTTTTATTTGCTCTATTCTGTCATTGATGGTGTGATTATGGAAGGAAAAAGAGGATGATGGGAATTGTAGTATAACTAATACTTAAGGCTCTCGGGTAAGGACAGGCAAGAAATTGTCTTTACAATCTACAGAATATTCTTATCTGCGGCGTGTTTATTTATTTTATTTTCATTGTTCTGCAGATTTATTTTCAAGGTATTACGAATAGCAAAAATAGTTTTTGGCTATCGCAAAAAGTATGGCTGAAGTCGAAAGACTCAGTTTTGAGTATGTTTTTTTGCAAATCATGTTATAACACAAGTGAACACATTCTAAGTTATTCACTAAAGTGTGAGTTGACAGGAATTCAAAGGGAATTTTAAATTTGAAGACAAATTGGGAGCATAGCTGAACCTGGAGAGATTTTTTTTTTCCCCAAACCAGTTGTTTTGGACTAAAATTTGAGATTTACTTTGCATTCCTTTTAAATTCCTGACAATTCCCAGTTCTAGCGAATAACCCTGTTTAGTTTGTTAAATCTACAATTGTTACCTTATATCACTCATATATCTACCAGTATATTAACCTAGAAGAGTATCTATTATATACGTAATATCTTAGCAAAGGCAAAAATAAGTAACCCTGCTAAGTCATCTTAGATGTAATACCAATACGTTTGTCATTTAACCACTACATTACATGGTGATGTGAAACAACCCATCATTATAAAATTAGATGTATCCAATAAACTAGTTTTCTCAGTTTATATATTTTTTCCATTTCAGCTAATGGGACCCTGTCTTTTTCTCTTGTCAGGTCTGTAGTTGCTCTTTCATCATCTACCATATAACCAACCACAATGGAAGCAGTATATTGCTGGTGGGATAAGAGTCTAAAATACATATGTTTCTAATCAGTCTCTGGCTTAAATCCGTGTGGTTGGTGGGGAGGAAATCTTGACATTGTGAAGCTGGCATCAATCAGTAACTGTTTCAATTTACTTTGCCATGTTTCAAATTACTTAAACAACAATGGTCTTATGGCATTTAGTGTGGTCTTGCTCGCTACCCATCACACAAGTCCCAGCATCTCTCCGTATGAATGTCCTGTCCTTTCGCGTAAGGAAATGGGATATGAAAGGAGCTAGCTATATGGCATGATGGTTACATGTGGCAGCCTCGGTGTACAAGCTGCTGAATTTGTCCATGCCAAAAAAACACATGTTGAAACAGAGACTAATGCTATGATTTCTCTATAGAACTATAGAAACTTTATGGATCAAACCTAGTTCATAAAAGTTAAGCAACACTGAGGTTGAATCAGGAGCAGAACTAAAACCTTGAGAGCACCAGGGCAGGGAAAAATGAATGCCTGCCTCAGACCCACTCTAGTTGTTGCCTTTGCTCTGCCCCCTCTTTCAATTGTTGCTGTCAGGACCATACAGTGGCCCAACACACAGAATTAAGTTAAACATGGAGAAAATACTAATATAGATAAATGTATTAGCAGGCCCTAGAATAGCTGGAATTAACTTACAAAGGATAGTCAGTAACAAGCCGAGGTCAGAGACACAAACAGAAGCATAAACGAATAGACAAAGCCAAAATGTCAAGGATACCAGAAATACAGATAGTCAGTAGCAAGCCAAGATCAAAAACTTAGCAAGCCAAGATCAACAAGCTTGATGATCTCAGCCAATACAATGCTTTGCCATAGGATTGGCTGCAAAACGCTACACCAATCAGCATCTCCTCATAGAGATGCATTGAATCAATGTATCTCTATGGGGAACGTTCAGCGCCTCCAGAGCGTGGAGGCCCTGAAAGTAGGTGCTGCACACTGTGCAGCACTGACATAGGAAGCACCTCTAGTGACCGTCTGAGTCACTGTCACTAGAGGTGTCACTAGGAAGCAATGTAAACACTGCCATTTCTCTGAAAAGTCAGTGTATGCATTGAAAAGCCGGCAGGGACAGGCTATAGACACCAGAACCACTACATTAAGCTGTGTGTGTGTATGCGCCTGTTAGTGAGTGAGCTTGCTTGCGTGTGTGTGTGCCTGCTAGTGAGTGAGCTTGGGTTTTTATGCCAATGAGTTTATGTATATCAGTGAGATTGTTTGTCTATGAGGCTGTGTATCAATGTGTGTCAATGAGATTGTCTGTGTCTGCATGTGAGTATGCTTACTGTATAATTAAACATTTTACTCTGAAAGGACCAATATTTTATATTAGAAAAAGCAATATATATTTGAGATAAATATATATTACTCAATCATCTGGGGTGGCGAGACATTGCCTTACATATTACATGCGACAATATATGGCGCAATGACTTATGGGGCTGGCATAGATTTTTTTGTTTCTAGGGCTGCTTTGTATCCCCCAGTCCGGCCCTGCATACATGCACACATTCTGATACATGCACATATATACACACTCACGCACTCTGTTACATGCACATTCATACACACACATTCTGATACATACACATATATACACATACACACTGATATATGCACGCACTTACATACAAACAAACACACTGATACGCAAAGATACACAATGAAACACACACACACACCAACATTAAATTAACATTATTAAATTGATGCCTAAATTTTCAAATCTAGGGTATTTTTACAGGACAGTAAAGTTTACACACACGATAATACAATGCTCATAATGTTCAATGAAGTAACATATTCCATATATCTTTGTTGTATTGATTGTGATTTGAAATTTAAGGTGATCCAATTTCTCTTTTACTGGAGGAATTCTTAATGAGGCATTTAACCATTACAGCTCATTGTAAAATGGTTTAGACCATTCTCAATCTCAATCACATTGATATTGGACTTGGTGATTCATTTTGTTACAAACTACAATTCGCCTGAATTTGGACCAGTCGGGTGATCAGTTGAATTCCTGAATTCCAAGCCAAAATGTAGCCAAAATTCGAACCAAAAGTGCAATGGATGAACATGTTTGTGTTAATTTGTGATTCTGCATTTTTACCAATTGTGCCAGAAAATAAAATAATTGATAGGGAAAGTTATGTTGATGATTAGGTTATTGCCACCAAATGTTGATTTTATTTACAGATTAAATGAGAATGGATCAATAGAGTGAACAAAATGAGGAGGAGTAATGCAAATCTATATTTATGTATTCAATAAATATAAAATATATAAATATAGATTTTTAATTACCTCTCCTCTTTTTGCCACTATTGGTTACTTTTTCTCACTTGATCTGTGAACAAAATGGTGGGAATAATATTTAAAGGGACACTATAGAAACCAGAAGCACTGCAGCTTAATTTAGTGGTTTTGGTGTCTCATGCCTGTCCGTGAAGGCTGAACACTGTAAATGCTATCTTTTAAATAAAAGGCAGTGTTTACATTGCTGCCTAGTAACACCTTTAATAGCAGTCACTAAGATGGCCACTCAAGGATTTCCTAGTGCAGTGCTGCACAGTATGCAGCACTGACTTTCTGTATGGAGACGCTGAACATTCCCCATAGAGATGCACTGATTTAATGCATTTCTATGAGGAGAAGCTGATTGGCAAAGTGCCAATCCAATGGAAAGGCATTTTTATAACAGCCATGGCGATGGGGTTAGACGGGGCCAGCTGCAGCAACACTGTGCAGCGTGAGAAAAAGGTGAGTAAAAACACTGTTCCTAGACAATGTAAGGGGGAGAGGGGGTTGGGACCTAAATAGTTAATTAGACACTGTTGTATCAGGAATACTTTGTTTTCCAGACACTATAGTATTCCTTTAAAGTATGTATATATTTTGCAGTACACTTACTGGCACATTTTCCTGTCCTTTTGGTTCATCAGATTTGTTTTCCCCAGTCTTTCTTTGTTAACAGATTTCAGCCATGCCATTCTGACATATGACCAAAATTCAACAGTTTTTTTTCTTTTCTTTTTTTTTTGGTGAGATGGTTTGCCCAAAATGAATTTTTTCACCCAACAAAATTGTGTTGATAATGCAGAATTAGCACTTATGCATTATCAATGTTAGATTTGTTCAAACAAGACCATATTGATTGGTTGAGATTTCTGGTGAGTGGTAGCCCAGCATTCTCAGCCAATTAATCAATAAACCTTAAAAGGCTTGATATTAAACCAAGTTATGGTGCCAGGAAACACTAAGTAACATAATCAAAAGCTGTAGTAGATATTGTGTTTAAAATCACCATTTAAAAGGAAAAAAAAAACACAAGGCATACAGGATAGATTTCATTTTAATGCAGTCCCATAGCATACATATGTTGCAATTGGGCTTATTAATGGACATTTCTGCTAACCACAACTTCATTTCTTTGCGCACTCAAATGTTGAAACAAATTATGTGATTAAGTAAATGTTGTTTACACAAAAAATACGCAAGCAAAAGAACAATATGTGACTTAAAAAAACACTTAAATATAATCTTGTGAAATCACATGCCATATTTTAACCTATGATTGAATATTTGTACAATCATCTAACCTATAAAAATAAATATATCTATACAGAAAATATACAGCAGTGACCTACTCAATTTGAAAAAATAAATTATTTGAGAGGTTCTGGAAACATCATAAGAAATCACGAGACCAAAGTTTAAAAATAATGGCTTCAGCATTACATATATTTTGTATCACATTATTTTCAATATTTGGACTATGACTTCAGTTAGGGCTAGTTAAAGATATATTATTCCTGGCAAGGACCAATAGTATAGACCTTCCTATCACTATGACCTAACTTTTCCTTTCTAGTAAACGTCTGGTCTATATTTGTGAGTTAGGTTATCTTTTCCTCATGACAGTCAGATAAAGTGTTCTCCTTGCTAAAGGTAATCCAAATTACCCCATCTCTGGGGGATTTAAAATTTCACAGTTTATCCATAGAAGTGAGTAATATATACTGTCTATTACTGCCACAACAAACCAATTTCAGACACCCTACAATGGTATGCATAGGTTTATACTAGAACATCCCACCATGTTTCCAGGAAATATTAATGTTCTATCCTTCATTCACGGACCTGCTCATTTTCCAGTGCCCTCAACAAACAAACAATACCATTAGAAAAAAAAAACTGAGAGAAAAAAAAAAAAAATTGTCTTGCAAAAGAAAAACATTGTTCTGGTACCCTCAACCTTTATCTATCAAAACAGCAGTAAATTGACCCCTTCCAAGCAAAAACTAAACAAAGACAAAGACTTTCTTTTGTTCACCCTGCAGCGATATTTTATTAAAAATATGGAATAAGGAAGTAGTTCCAAAAGGTATCGTTAAAGCAGTGATAAGATATAGTATATGTTTCAGTGAATTTGTCAGAATGAAATACTCTTCTTGCTCAAAATCACTAGACTTGTGCAAAAATCCATTTCACCTGCGACAAATGAATCAAATTCATGTGAATCTATGCCTGAGCAAATTGATCAGCTACGTAAATCATGGACAGATTGATTCGTTTGGGTGTAAATTAACAGGAATTTGATTAGTTCGTAGCGAGTGAAAGAATTTGTGCACAAGTCTAAAAATCAACCGAGTCAATTAAATGAATCAAACCAATGTTCACAAATGTCATTATACCATAATATAACAATACATGTCACTGTCATGTGTTTGAACCAGATGGTTCTATCTGCATTCACATATTAATGTTTGGTTGACAAAAATAAAATTATCAAGTGCAATAATTTAGATATTAAATAGCACTTGGATTTAATTGTACTCATTTGTGTGTGTCCTATTCCCTGTGTATTCTACCTAAAAGATCAATTTTGCACTTGGTGCTTTTGACGAAAAGGGTTCTGTGACAATGACTGCTGGATTAATCTCTAGTCAGACGCATTTCAAATTTTAAAAAAATCTGCAAAATGTAATTTAGGCATACTTTCTTGTTAATAAAACTAAAAGGTTAAGGCAGAATTGCTTTGTCTCCTTAAAATAAAGTGCATTTTTGAAGCACTTACGTAGGGCAAGAATCTGTTATTCACAAAAATATTTGACAACGTTACTGAAATAACAGAATATTGTTAAACTCTGCAGCTAATATCGGATGGGACTCACCTATTTATGCATTCCAAAAATGTATATCTAAACCTCCTTTTACTGAACATAACCAGATGTATATCTTCTATAGGGGGAGATTTACCTTAGGATCATAAAAAGTTAAAGGGTGATTTGAAGTGGTCATGGTGCTTGGAGTTTGTATGTGCAGTGTTTCGCTATGAGCCACTATACATACAGAGTTAAACCCCTTTGCTGTCAGAGGTGTAAATCCACAGTTGTGAGATATACCTTCAATATGAATTATGGTAAGTGGAGAAACATGGCTTAAACTCTTATTAAGATTTATCTTTATGACTTTATTAATAGTGATGTCGCGAACATGAAATTTTCCGTTCGCGAACGGCGAACGCGAACTTCCGCAAATGTTCGCGAACGGCGAACCTGGCGAATCGCCATAGACTTCAATAGCAGGCGAATTTTAAAACCCACAGGGACTCTTTCTGGCCACAATTTGACTCATAACACTCTGATTGGTGGATTAAGTAACCAATCAGAGAGTTATGAATCAAATTACACAGCGTGGCAAAATTCCAAAGAACTTTCCCACGCTGTGTAAAATGACACAGAGCACTCTGATTGGTGGATTTCAAACCAACCAATCAGAGTGCTGTGACAGGTAAATATAGAGACTTACCTGTCAGTCTCTTAATTTACCTGTCAGAGCATTCTGATTGGATGGCTTAAACCCACCAATCAGAGTGCTCTGAGCCTAATTGCAGGGCGGGGCAAGGCTTTATAAGCTTTCCCCCGCCCTGCAGAGCTCAGTCTGCGCGGAGCCCTCGCCGGGTGAACATAGATTATTTATTTTTGCGCTCGTTTTTTTTTTTTATTGCGTCGGTTATTATGGATATTTCTTTGCCCTTTTTTGGGGCTGAAAAAAGAAGATTTTAGAAGAAAGAAAACATCGAATGGTACTTTTTTTTTTTTTTTTACAGGTTTTTAGTTAAATGTCCCCCCTCATTATTTTAAGGGTGAGGGGGGTAGGTAGGGGGATCATTTTTTTTAGGGGGGAGGGGGTGACTAGGGGTTTGGGGACCCCTAGTCACCTGGGGGGAACATTTTTTTTAGGGCCACCACCCGCAGCTCAGGGGTGGGGGCCGAGGGGGAGGATGATAGGTCCCCCCCTATTGGTATTTAGGGCCCCCACCCGCCGCTCAGGGGTGGGGGCCAGGGGAGGACAATAGGTCCCCCCCATTGGTATTTAGGGCCCCCACCCGCCGCTCAGGGGTGGGGGCCGGGGGGAGGACATTAGGTCCTCCCCCATTGGTATTTAGGGCCCCCACCCGCCGCTTTTTCAGTCATTCATTTCCTACTGAATTTCACAGGCTTTTTGCCACTTACCAATCCAAAGTTCTAAAGAAGGGAATGGCCAGTTCTGATACTTTTAAATATCCTTGTTATCAGTATTATTATTAGTAGTAGTAATAGTAGTAGTAGTATTTCTAAAGCGTCAGCATATTCCGTAGCGCTTTACAATATTATCAAAGGTGGATATTTAACAATAAATGAGACAATTACAAAAACGTACAGGAACAATAGGTTGAAGAGGACCATGCTTAAACGAGCTTACAGTCTAGAGCAGGGGTTCTCAACCTTGTCCTCAGAACCATTTACCAGTCCAGGATTTGTGGATTACCTGGGTGTGTCTAAGGTGTTTAGAAAAAGGGGAAAAAAAACACCTTAGACTCTAAGGTGTTTTTTTTTTTCTAAACACTTTAGACACACCCAGGTAATCCCTAAACCCTGGACTGGTAGGGGGTCCTTGAGGACAAGGTTGAGAACCCCTGGTCTAGAGGGAGTGGGGCAGGGCCGGATTAACATAGGGGCTGATGGAGCTGCAGCTCCAGGCCCAGGCCCATGGAAAAGGGCCATTTAAAAAAAAAAATTTTTTTTTTTTACACACTACTCTTAGGTTTGCCACCTGACTGGTATTTTACTGGTTTGCCACCTGACTGGTATTTGAGGCTGCCTGGCCATGCCAGTATTGCAGTAATACCGGCAATACAAATGCAGGTATTTTTCTCAGAATAAATGGAGATTACTCTGCAATACCAGCACCGGCCAGTAGGTCACTGTGTGTGGAGAGAGGCAGGGATAGGAAGTTAAAGCATATCCCTGCCTCTCTCTACTACTTACTGATCCGTGGGGGAGCAGCAACACAGCACAGAGTCCAGACAGCAGCTCTACAGCTCAGGTAAGAGAGGGATGGGGTGAAAGGCAGCAGGGACACTGAGACACTAGGGGACACAGACACTAGGGGACAAATGGGACACAGACACTAGGGGACACTGATACACTAGGACACATGGGGACACAGACACTGGGAGACCTGGAAACACTGATACACTTGGGGAAACTGGAAAACATGGGGACACTGAGACACTAGGGGACACTTGGACACATGGGGATGCTGAGACACATGGGGATGCTGTGAGACATAGGGACATTGGGAGACACTGAGACATTGGGACACGGAGACATTATGTCCCCATTTCTCCCAGTGTCGCTAGTGTTTCAGTATCCCCAAGTCTCCCAGTGTCTGTGTCCCATGTCTCTCAGTGTGCCTAGTGTCCCCATGTGTCCCTATATGTCCCAGTGTCCCCATGTGTATGTCCACAACTGTCCCCATGTCTCCCAGTGTCCCCAAGTGTCAGTCTCCCAGCCAGTGTCCCCTAGTCTCCCAGTGTCCCATAGTCTCCCGCTGTCCCCATGTCTCTGTGTCCCTAGTGTCTTAGTGTCCCTAAATGTTTCAGTGTCCCCATGTCTCCCAGTGTCTGTGTTCCTCGTGTCCCCATGTCTCCCAGTTTCCCTATATGTCCCAGTGTCCCCATGTCTATGTCCACAACTGTCCCCATGTCTCCCAGTGTCCCCAAGTGTCTGTCTCCCAGCCAGTGTCCCCAGTGTCCCCTAGTCTCCCAGTGTCCCCTAGTCTCCCAGTCTCTGTGTCCCTAGTGTCTTAGTGCCCACAAATGTTTCAGTGTCCCCATGTCTCCCAGTGCATGTGTCCCTAGTGTCTCAGTGTCCCCATTTCTCCCAGTTTCCCTAAACGTCTGTGTCCCCAGGTCTCTGTGTCCCCAGTATCCTAGTGACATGGGGACACACTGAGACATTGGGACACTGGGAGAAATGGGGACACTGAGACACTGGGAGACTAGGGAACTGGGCGACATGGGGACACTGACACTGTGATACATAAGGACACTGAGTGACTTGCGAGACTGAGACACTGGGGGCAATCCATCTATACAGCAGAATCAAACTGTGAGTAGTTTGTTGGTGATTTTACAGAATTTTCTCTGATGTCACTCCTTGTGATTATACAAATGATTAAGGCTGGTATTTTTTCCAAGAAAGGTGGCAACCCTAACTACTCTTCACATACTCTTGCTTAAAGGAGCACTATAGGGTCAGGAACACAATCATCTATTTCTGACCCTATTATGTTAAAACCCCCACCCTGGCCCCTTCTTGCCTCCCTAAGTATAGTAAAATATAACTTGTATTCAAGTCTGCAGCTGCTGGCTCTGCCTCTGAACTGACTGTCTGCTGACATCATCAGAAGTGGTGGTCTGAGCAAATTACAATACTTCCCCATAGGATTGGCTGAGACTGTCAACTAGGCAGATCAGGGACAGAGCCAGCACAAGTCCAACATAGCCCTGGCCAATCAGCATCTCCTCATAAAGATAAATTGAATTAATGTATCTGTATGAGGAAAGTTCAGTGTCTGCATGCAGAGGGTGCAGACACTGAATGGCAGTGCTGCACACTAGGCAGTACTGCCCCAGGAAGCACCTCTAGAAGCCATCTAAGGAGTGGCCAGTGGAGTTATTTTCTCTGAAAAGACAGTGTTTACTGCAAAAGGCCTGAATGGAATGATTCTACTTACCAGAACAAATATAATAAGCTGTAGTTGTTATGGTGACTATAGTGTCCCTTTAAGTTTGAAAGCTTAAGAGGGATGTATGGGAACAAAACTTGTGTGGACTGGCTGACAATAAAATTAGTTTAGGTAATGCAGACGCTGGTCTCTCTAGCACTGTGGTACATCCCCTTTCTTCTACACTCACTACATACACCTTTTCTCTGTCTCAGACTATATACCAGGAACTTCTGCCTGCTAGTAAGAAGGTAAGGAGACAAGTGGACATGTGAGTGCTAGGGGACAGTCCTTAGAAAGCGTGGAGTAGGAGTATCATTTGACGCATTTATGTCAAGCTCAGGGTGCTGCCTGCATAGTATGCCCTTAGTTGGACAGCCTGCAGGATTGGGAGGTATGACTGTTTTAGTGTTTTTGGTCAATAAGATTCCGTAATTAGGCCCATCATAATTGTCAGCACCAGGCCCACTGGGCTCTTAATCCTGCCCTGGAGTGGGGTATAAAACACAATAGGACAGGAGATAGCAATTAAACAAGGTGAAGTAAAGCAGAGCTGGAGGAGGGAGTAGAGTGCTGCCCTTTAGTAGAGAGCAAGAGACAGGTCTGTGAAGTAGAGGTTACTCTGGGATGCCATAAGCTTTCCTGAATAGATGGGTTTTAAGGCTCTTTTCAAAAGATTGAAGACTAGGGGAGAGTCTGATGGCGGTAGGCAGGCTATTCCATAGGAAGGAAGCCAACCACGAGAAGTCATGCAAGCGTGAGGAGACCATACAGGTGCGAGCAGTGGGCAGGAGAAGGTCATGGGCAAAGCGTAGAGACCGGGAGGGGGCATACCAGTAGACCGAGTAGCTCTAGTTACTGTTACTTTATATTACTATGCATTATGTATTGCTTTAATACAGGTCAATATACTTTTTAATGCCTTTTAATGTATAGTTTCTACATATTTCATAATCAAATTGGGGCTTGTAGCTGAAATGTGAAATAAGGTATTGATTTTAAATGTTTGTGAAGCATGGCTTAGCCCCATGCAGATTCCTATTTCCTAGCCTTTGCTTATATACAATTCTACAAAACAAAATTCAGTGCCTCGGTTTAATATTTAGCCTTGGCAAATCAATCTAATTCCACCACTTAGAAATTGTTGTATGACTGTGTGGTTTCACTCTGGATACCGTTGAGGAAAATTGTCGAAATCATTATTGCAATTCACTTTTTTTTTACATTCCACCAACAATAAGGGACTCAAACAGTTACAGCAAAAAAAAAATAAAAAAATTTTAAAATAGATAGGTTGGTAGAATGTGCGAGGCTGCCCATGTCTTGTGTGTGTCTTAAGGCTGTTATTACAATTGCATTACCAACATTGATTTCCCATCCAGTAGCCTGGTACACGACTGCCTTCATCCCCATCTGCTGCCATAGTAACAGTAATAATATGTGAATATGTGCTGCTCTCATACCATGCAATTCTATTCATGGTATTAAGCAGGAGGGCTACCTCCCAGACTAAAATTGCAGAGGGACTAGACACAATTAACCCTTTCATTGTAGCTATGCCCTGCAGTGCTAGGTGAATGCACAGCGGTACTTCTCCCGGTGCACAATGGAACACTGTAGAGTTGGATTTAAACCTGGACACTCTATACTGCAGGAGAACATGCTTTGAAGAATCAGGAATTTGTGGTATGGATAATAAAACAGAGTGGGTTCTTTCTTAGTTTAAATGTTAAGCTCTCGTTTCCTTTGTTTTCTAATTAGCTTAAACTGACTTTTCAATGTTTATGTGAAGTCTTGATTTATAAATGAAAGGGTTTCTTTTTTAAATATCTGAGGAACCCTGAGTCTATATGCCACAACATGCTCAACCATTAAACTGCTAACTAGCTCTAATTTGATCCTATCAGTCAGCTGTTAGGGCTTGGTTATACATATGGTAATGGTAGTGATTAGGCCACAGACAGCATTAGGAGTTCTAAGTAATTGGGTAATAATCTACTCATTAATCAGCACACGTTTGAAATGTGTGGCTCACCCCTCTGGCACTTAAATACTTAAAAGGACACTCCAGGCTGGAGTCATCCTCCACCTCCTTCCTTAATGCATTATGGAAATAACACATTAACATATTATGCAAAAAAAAATTAAAGATACTTTATTCTGAATTTCAATCATTTGTGCAGATCAGCAGTTTTTGCATAGACTTGAAAGAGGTTAAGATTTATCAGATAATACTGGTCCAGCCATTGTTGCCAATGAGCAATCTGTACATACACAGGTATTAAAAGTCTTTGTTGGTGTTGGATATTGAGTTAGGTCCTGCAAGACCGGACACATATTTGACTTGTGGACCTGCATGTCCAACTGTATAACTTCTTCATGAGCTTCCCTAAACCAAATAAAAATTACATTTACGCCTCCATGCTGATCCTCATATTTCCAAGCAGGAGGTCCCATGTGGGCACTGGTTTTGCCAGCAGGCCTACCAATTGTTAATAATGGGGGGTACAGTGTTCATAATGGCCAATTTATTTTAGTGCAATCCTGCAAAATAATTTCTCTGCCAGGGGCTCGTCTTGCCCATGTTCTACCTTTTTTAGTCCTAATTTTAAAGGGGCAGGAGTAGGGGTGAGCACTAAGCATACTGAGCATACTACGTAGATTATATGCAGGATTTAATTCCATTTATACAGGCACTATTTCATATTTGTATATTCTAGTGGCACTTTTGGAACGTTACATTCCCAGATATGCCGTGGCATTCCTTATGCATACTCATAATGGGGATATCAGACCATTTCTATTTGTCAGTTATTAACAACTACTATACAAATCAAATTGGTACTTATTGTAACATCTTAATATTATTTTAAAAACTATATTACATGGTTTTAGTCCCCAAAACATTTCTTTATGTGAGGAATAAATATATAAATATATATATATATATATATATATATATATATATATATGACATTGTAACTATCTAAAATAAATACAAATGGAAAAATCCCTTGCTTGTTGACCATTGTGTGCATGCAAAAAATAAATGACATTAATTTAAATTCACTTTAATATTGTTGAGTGAATTATAAAAAGATATTGTTAGTTTAGTCTCAATTATCAATGAGCTTATTTTTCGATACCCAGACATGCATCACATGAATCTATTGATATTCTCCATCCAAGCTTACTTTTTGTTTTATTATGTTGAGATGGGGAAAGATAATGAGTCAGAGAAGAGAAACTATCATTTCTAAAATCTGGGTATTTCGCATGTCTGGCTGTGAGTTATATAGAGGCGCCAGTTATTAAACTGCATGTTCTCTAATTACTAGGAGATTATTCCATCCATAGATGGGATGTTACCGTTGTAGATTTAGGCGAGAGGGTGTAGACCTGGAGCGAAATACAAACCTTTAACCTCTTTACCACCAAGTTCTTTTTGCTGAACAAGATTAATATTTATTTGAAGAATGAGCTGAATAGCTAGCAGATATAATTAGGAAACAATACTGATGTTGTGTACAGATTTTGATTTCTGAATACCGAAATAAAATAAAATGATTTAACTTTACAGAACGTGATTTTTTTATTTACTCTTTGAATGCTGCAGAAATATTAGGGCAGGATATAAGCTATATAAGTGCAAGTATTATATGTTGTCTTGCAATATCTCTTGACCTAAAAACTGTTGCTTTGCTAAACTCGGCATGTCCATTTAAAATGACATTGCAGGCTACTACCGCAAACGTAAGGTGTACATAGACTCCTTCTACTTCCTTCTCCTTGCAAGGAGTTTATGAGTGCTGGTTATATTAACCAGTACAAGTTCTTGTACAGGCAACAGTAGTGTTATTTACAGTGCTAGGGTAAGTGATAGGGGGACTGATTAGATTTTCAAGCTAAGTAAGGATCGGCACTGGAGCAAAGCAAAGGTTAGTGTTTACTGTAACATAGTTGTGCATCACCCTCTTATACACAGTACTGGAACCTGTAGAGATTGTTATATGCAGGATTTCTGAATTATTTTATTGATTGGAAGAAGCTGTAAGGAAAACTCCAACTCGTGTAGGGCATAGAAGCAAGTTGAAGTTGTTGGCAGGTTGAGAATCTAAATTCCTTATAGTTTGAGAAATTCATGCCATCACGTTTGCTACCTGAGATATTTCTATAACTTTTTAATATGAAATATTGACCAAGATGTGATCGCTCAAATTTTATGTTCCAATATTTCTGCTAAGGATGAGAACATAAAATACCATTGTGTGGAGTATGAACATAAAGAACAACCTCTTTCATAGAGGTACTTCTATTTTTTTTTATAGGAAATTGGCAGTGAAGGGGCTAGTGACTCTAAGTCAACCAATAGTCCTTTACTGCACTCTATCCAACCACAAACTTTTAATGTTGTCATTCACTGTCACCCTAGAAGACCTAAATAAATATCAGTAAGGTTTTGGTATCACACTTCTTGAATAGCAGAGAAGAACCACGGTGCTTTGCCTTAAATTTATCTATTTATTTATTTTCTTTCTATTTATTATTTACGTTTTTAATCTCCAAATAAAAGTCACAGCATTTCTCTAACTGTGGTTTCATAGAAGTTGCATGATACTAGATGATTAATATTTAGGTAGCTTTACTGAGTTACTATTATAAATATAATCGTCTCCCAATCAGCCAATCAGATTGGAGGGTGCTGGTTATATTCCATCTTGCTCTTCCTGTGGAATATTGATCAATGAGGCCTGTAAATATTTAATGCGGATGATTGACAAGACTGTCTGGAGGAATCCAGGTATGAGGAGAGTGTGTGACTTGGGAGTAAGATGTACTTTTATATGTTTAAAAAATAACCTTATTCCCCCCCTTCCTCATGTTATCTTTGAGCATTGAGCATGACTATGCAACTTGCTGGTGGCCCATTGTGTCTGCATTCTCTTTTGGGTGCAGACCCGCTGTATTAACTCGTAGGATCAGAGCATTGCCGTGGTAATCCACAGTAATAACCTGATGTTCCCGAAACCCGCAAAAGTCATACAGAGGATACAGAACAGAGACTCTCTGGCCTCCCTTCTCCCCCTACACTGGGTGCACTGGACAGTGAGGGAGATAATTAATAATCTCCCCACTGGCCCTTAAAGGCAACACTTTGCATGTGCAGGTCTTATTGCCTGAAACGAGTAAGCATCTTCCCTACCGTGCCCACCCACTGTGCACTGATACTATATATTAACTTTCATGTTCTGATTTTGATATACTACAATAAAAAAACTACTTTTTACTCAACCTCGACCTGTCCTTGTAAATTAGACAATTAGGCAATCAGCTCCATTAGACTTTCAGTAGGCAGAGAACCCACTTTCCAAGATTATGTGGTAAGAACACATATATTCTTTTTGTATTTCTTCCTACGCCGCTGCGCCTTTGGCCTCTAAAATGTCTTCGATATTGATAGTTTTTTCAAAATATCCAGTTTAGTGAATACGTTCCAAATAAATTATATTTATGCATGAATGGGTATTATTTTATTTTATTTTCCTAAAATAGAGATACCATATAGCTTAAATAAGTGACACTTATGAAAAATGCATGTTGCTATTAGGTCAAATACAGACCAGCTGTATGTCTTTTTTATAAGGCATCTTATTATAGCCGTGGTATGGCAAAGGTAAATCCTAAAATTAAGCTACAAATGTAAAAGGTCTTCTGTATAACGCCCTCTGCTCACTAATGTTTATGGGTTGGATCTTATGAACTAGATGATTCTCCATTTAATATATTTATAAGTAGCATTTATTTACAGATTTAAATGGAAATATGAATTCATTAACTCCGAATATGTCCCATGGCTCTAAGGCTAGCAGAATGTACTTACACAGTCACATCTTTAAATCTATAACTTAAATTTAGCATCAATCAACATTTAATCACATTATTATATCCATGTGTCAAACCTTCCAGGAACACTTAAAAATATTTGTTTCAACAGACCTTCAAGCAACATTCCATTAAAAAAATATAATTCTAAGTTTCAAAGAATAAATGTCCAGGCATTTCCAATGTGTGTGTTTTCTATATGGTTTTGAAGAATCATGTCACTTAAGTAAATAGAACACAATGTCGAGCCCAGTATCGGGACCAACCAGAAGATATAAGTAAGAGTGAAACACGCAGAAAAATGTGTTTGTTCTAATTGCCTATTGTTTAAGAGAAATAAACATGCTTGAAATCAGGGGGATATATTGGTATCGGGTAGAGGCAACCTACACAGAGCTGACGTGCTGGCAGTGCCCTTAAGAAGAGGATGAAAAAAACTCTAAAATTTAAAAAGAAGCATCTTGTGGATGCTTTAAGAAATAAAGCATATTGGTTTATACAGCAGCTCCGTGTATAATGGTCACATCTGTGTCTGTGTACTCTGCTTGGAAGGTTCCTCCAGCCTCTGAGTGCTGCTGGCGTCAGTGGGCTACAGAGATCTCCTTGATGAGATCCTACCCCTGCTCCCCACAGGAGCTCAGTCACAGACCATACTTCAGAGCTGCACTTGAATCTCAGCCCAGAGCTGCATCTAAACAGCAGTCGTCAATCCTCGCTTTCATTAAGGTTGCCCGTGTTTCACTATGGCCTCCATATATTTCAAACAGACAAGCATCCCCAGATGGGAAGGGACGTGAGGGTGGGAGGGGAGAGGTTTGGGCTCACAAACAACTGTTCTTCTGTGTTAAGTATGAAAGAGGGTTTTTTATAAGCATCTTGCACTGAATGTTCAGTTATTGGGCTTCCAGTATCAGCCCAAAACACACACATGTACAGAGACCACTCCATACAGTGCACTAACCTGTCTATTGTATAAGGAACTATGGGCATACTGTCACTGACACATTCTGCATCAAACATGTATCTATGTTTAGAAAGGAACATTCTTCCAAAGTATGGATAGATTGATGAATGGACGGATGGGTGGATAGATTGATTAGATATTGCACATATAACGCACACACATTTCTATATAGAATTGCATTAATCATATATGTGTGAAAAAATGTTTGTGTTACGTACAATATGACTTATCAATGATAGCCATAGGTAAAGTATAGATTTCCAAAAAATGTGACCAGACATTATGGCAAAATGGTGATAACGGATCAAGAAAACAATTCAGATTTGAAACTATGTGACCATACATTAAAAAACGTATAGCAACAAAATGTACAGCTTATGATTCTATTTTTTCCTCTGGTGTAAAGCTGTAAGAATATACCTCAATGTTGGCTGAGCTCTTCAAAGCCTCCATCCTTTACTAAAACATTCAAATAAATGCCTTAATCACTCCTCTGTGAGCTATTTCTTCTCTTTGAGTAAGCATTTATTTACTGCTAATGGGTATTTACTTTGTTAATGTGACTTTTGTGGGTCGTATTAAATATTTAACACTCTTTGGTAATTAAGAAGATAGCTCTGTATTAATCCCTCACTATCAAGATTTATTTCCTCATATAACATTTACTGTGATTTGAGACCAAGTGGATTATTTACAGATGATGGAAGGGGCATTGAACACTAGAGTAAGGGGGACATTCTCTAATTCACTTATCAATCACAAGACAAATGTTACCAAATGGACAAATCAAATCTTACACTTATTAAATGGGGCCTATTTACTAAACAGGGAGCTCGAGTTTATTGAACACAAACTTTGCTAAAGTTAGACCATAAAGCAGGGGTGCCCAAAAGGAAGATCCCCAGAGGTTTTAAAACTACAGCTTCCATGATGCCTTTCCAATCTAGAAGCATGCAACAACACACAAAGCATCATGGGAGTTGTAGTTCTACAACATCTGGAGATCCACCTTTTGGGCACTATTGCCCTAAAGCTCAGTTAGAAAAATTCCCAGTTTGGCAATTTGAGTCTCACTTTGCCAAATTCAGTTTACATTCTTCATTCTAGTGTCTTTTTTTTTTCTTGTTTGTTTTTATGACAGAATTAGAATTAAATGGCATGGTGATTACATTATGCCAAGTTTGATTTAGCATTAGATTGTAGACAGACCTAACAAATTAAATGCAAACTGCTAACTTGCAATTAAATGTGTGAATTGTATTTAATATAAACATTATCACACAATACATAGCTAATCATGAGCGATGCTAATAAACCACTCCAACAGGCAGAACAAAAGCTTAGGGAGCTCTATATTGTTAGGAATACAAAGATGTATTCTTAACACTGTAGGAACTCTCTGCCCCGCTCCCTCGTAACTCCTGTAAACATTATACCCGATTCCAGTGCCGATTTCCCTTGATGCTGTGTTGGGATTCTCTTTTGCCGACGTCCGACGATAGGGGGAACCTAATGAAAATGCGTGGTGAGCGCCACGGGCACATTAGGCCTTCTCCATAGGAAAGCATTGACTCAATGCTTTCCTAAGGGGATTCTGAAAACACCGGTAGTCCTAATACAAAGTGTGAGGATGTCCAGCATTGTGTCGTGATACTGCAGGATGCACCTCTGGTGGCTGTCTGGTAGACTACCTCTTAACACTAAAACTGCTGTTTTACATTGCAGGGTAAACGGAACAAGGACACTGTACCAGGACCGCTTCAAAGAGATAAAGTGTGTCTGGGTGCCTAGAGTGTCCCTTTAGTACACTGACATAGTAAAGTGTATATTTTGGATGAGTGCAACAAGCTATGTGTACATTTGCTATTAAATCCTCATACCTATTTACTCGATATTGATAGTTTCAGGCTTGCTTCATCAAGCTCTACCTTTTGTGAACCTAATGGGGCAATGGTAAAAGTGTTCTTTGTTTGAAATTGTACTTGAGAAAAAGAGGAATAGTCATATATATTGTGGTGTAAAACAAGTCACTAGACTCAAAGCCCAAACATTATTCTTCCACACACATCTTTCAGACACAGCCTGAATAAACTAGCTTTCTACCGCCATCTAGTGTGCAATGTTTCTTACAGGAAACATCTACTCAAAGTTCTTAACCCTTTCTATGAAACTTTCAGAGACATTATGCAGGCGAAAATTTAAGTTTTTAAGTATTAGACATTTTAAGTAGCAACTTAATATGTCTAAACCTTGTGTACAATGTATAACAGGGTACATTTTTATTTTACTTTTATTGTGCAGTACATGTGCTTGGGATTTTTCAACAGCAAAACAGAAAAATATATAGGCTCAGATTTATGCGACACATGTCCCGTCACACAGGGGGGTTAAATAAGCAGCAATTTGTTCTAAAAGTGCAATTCAGACACATTTTTGGTGATTGAAAGAAATTCACATTTCCGAACCACTACATGGCAGAATCTTGGTGGGCTCAAAGCGGCAGCTTAGTTTTCCATGATGAGCCAATAATTGCACTCAGACTCAAGAACTGAACCGAACATGTTTGGGTTTGTGTATATAGGTTCTCCCAAGATTCTGCCATGTAGCGGTTTGGAAATGTGAATTTCTTTCAATCACCCAAAATTTGTCTGAATTGCACTTTTAGAACTTTGCTCCACACATTGCTGTTTATATAACCCCCCCTGTGTCAAGGGACATGTGTCGCATAAATCTGAGCCTATATATTTTTATGTTTTGCTGTTAAAAAATCCGCTTTGGTGGGCTCAAAGCAGCAGCTTAGTTTTCTATGATGAGCAAGAGGTCTGCCGAATCATGTGGTCTGTATCTCCTGTCCAATCAAGTAGGTAGAAAAATGAATGATTGATGGTTAAGGGGCAGCCACTAAACATTGATTTTATTCATTGATCAAGTGTTGTGACCAACAGAGGGGTGAAAGGAGGAGGAATAAAACTGTACTTCCAAGCAGGATTCTTCTAGACACTTTGACTTCAGCTACTGATGGGGACAGACCAACAGCAATGGTCCTATGTTTACTCTTGCTGTGTCTATGTTGGAGTGCGAGATAGTCTAGGTAGCTGATTCTAGTCTGAGATTAGGTTTAGCTGTAAGCTTTATTTAGCTAGCAGCTACTACGAGGAGCTCTTAAAACAACTTTGAGTGGGAGATTGGCAGGCATTTTGTCATTGATTCAAGTGTAATCTTAGACTAACTTAACAATAAACAGGTTTTGCTTTTTTGGTAACTGTTTGGAGGAAATAAAATCCTTTTTTTAGTGAGTGTGGTGCTCAATAACAAAGGAACGTTCCTCTTTCCTAGCCGGGGTTATTAGCTTAGCTTGCCTCTGTATCTAACCTGAGGCTACTGCCAAAGTCACTTACAACACCTTTGAGTTACAGCTAGACATTGTTTGTAAAGTTTTGTATATTGAGAGTGGTTTTAATGGAAGGAACAAGCATAATAAACAGCAGAGTGTGTAAGCTCCCCAAAAATGTGAGATTGTATTGTGCAGGTATTAACACAGTGAAGGTAACAGGTCACATTCTTATCTCAATATATATATATATATAACAAAATCAAATTCCTGTTTTAGATTATCAACAGCAGAGAGTCAGCATTGAACCTTAAATGGTCACTATAGTCACTAGAACGACTACAGCTTATTGTTCTGGTTGTTATAATCATTTCCTTCAGGGTTTTTGTAGTAAACACTGTCTTTTCAGTGAAAATGCAGTGTTTACATAACAGCCTAGTGATAACTCCACTGGCCAGTCCTCAGATGACTACTAGAGGTGCTTACTGGGGCAGTGCTGCGTAGTGAGCAGCACTGACATTCAGTGTTTCCACCATCTACATGCAGACACTGAACTTTTCTCATAGAGATACATTGATTCGAAGCATATTTATGAGGAGAGGCTGATTGGCCAGGGCTGTGTTTGACTTTTGCTAGCTCTGCCCCTGATCTGCCTCCTTGACAGTCTCAGTCAATCTTACGTGAAAGCATTGTGATTGGCTCAGAGAATCACTTCTGATTATGTCAGCCAAGCAGGCAGATCAGGTGCAGAGGCAGCAGATGCAGACTTTAATACAAGTAAGATTTCACTATATTTAGGGAGGCAAGGGTAGACCAGGGGAGTAGATGGTGGTTTAACACTATAGGGTCAGGAATACATGTACATATTTTGCAGTACACTTACTGGTCCATTTGCCTGTCCTTTTGGTTCATCTGATTAGTTTTCCCCAATCTTTCTTTGTTAATAGATTCCAGCCAAGCCGACCTGACATATTACCAAAATTCAATTGTTTTTTATGGGGAGAGGAAGTGGTGGTGTGGCCAGAATACATTTTTTCACCCAACAAAATTTTGTTGATAATGCATAATACAGAATTAGCACTTATGCATTATCAATGTTAAATTTGTTCAAACGAGACCATGTTGATTAGTGGGATTGCTGGTGCATGTTAGCCCAGCATTCTCAGCCAATTAATCAAAAAACCTTAAAAACCTTGATATTAAACCAGGTTATGGTGCCAGGGAACTCTAAGCAACATAATCAAAAGCTGTAGTGGAAATTGAGTTTAAAACGACCATTTAAAAGGAAAAAAACAAAAAAAACACAAAGCGTACAGGATATATTTAATTTTAATGCAGTATCATAGCATACATATGTTGCAATTGGGCTTCTTAATGGTTATTTCTGCTAACCACAACTTAATTTCTTTGCACACGCAAATATATAAAAAAATAATGTGATTAAGTAAATGTTGTTTACACAAAAAAGACGCAAGCAAAAGAACAATATGTGAGTTTTAAAACCACTTAAAAAATTATCTTAAGAAGTCACATGCCAAATTTTAACCTTTGACCAATCTATAACTGTTTCCCAGCCAGGGAATGTGTATACATCCAGATTGTCATCTACGATTGAGTACGGCCTGAGGACCTAACTGTAAGTTCTTTCATCACCCTGGGTTCCTCCATTTTGGTGAACCAAAGCTGTATGGAGAGTGTATCATGCTAGCAACACATAATGGGAATTGAATATTTGGCATCTTCAAAATTGGAATAGTTGGAATGTACGATCCGGGGTCAGTTCCACCATATATGTCAGAAAGTGCTCATAGCATCACGGCATCCACCATCCTAAGAAGGATCAAATCTGCTAGGAATCTGTGGAGTTTTGTACCACATACTTAATAACCTATATGCAGATTCCTGCATTTTACTGGATTGAAAGCAGTGGTGTGTCAAGTAACACATTTTTTCCCATTGTGGATCTGGGAATCTTGTATCTAGGGCAGTCTCCCAGCTACCAAAAAAGGCTGGGATGTGGTATCTACTTTGGTGTTTCAAGGTAGCGTATAGTAAAGAGATGCCATGCTCCAGAAGATCATCTCCAAGGCATAACTCTTCGAAGATCATCAGCTCCCGTTTAAAGCAAGGGAACTATGTATATCTATGTATAAACCGGTAATCTGGTGGTACTCAAACTGTTTCATGAAGGTAGGAGTTGTTCCCTTTAATATGTTTCATAGTGTAATCAATCCTTCTGGTTCAAGCATATGGCTTACCTGAGGCACAGTTCGGTTCCAACTCAGTAGGGGAGGAAAGGGTAAAAACTAACGGAGCTAGGGGCGAGGGAAAGGAGAATAAATGAATGGACTTATCTAATCACAATGCCCACAGGGCATCCATCAATCTCCCTCAAATGTGCCTATGTTCCCACCTTTGCCCACTTAACCAGCCTCAGGAAATGACAAGCTTGATGATATAGTTTGAAATCAGACACCGCCAGAAATCCACTGGACTTTGGCAGGGTAAACTGGAGTAACTTTTGTCTTGGCTTCCATCTCTTCCAAATGTATCCTATAAGCAATGATCGTAAGGAGGAAAGGAAGGGGCTAGAAATCATGATAGGCAGTGTCTGGAATAGATTGAGGAGGCATGGGAGGAGAGTCATCTTATCCACCCCTACCCTACCTAACCGGGAGACCAGTTTGTTAAATCCTTATGAAATATTGCAAGTCACATGCAGGGAGGTGTGACTAAGGCTACATAAAAAATTTTAACACCAAAATGGCAGAGAATCTAGCAAAAGGACTGCATGATCTGTACACCAAAACTGCTTTATTAAGCTAAAGTTTTTATGATGACCATAGTATCGCTTTAATGTCAAACACAATAACATTACAGGAGTAAATGAATCAAGTATTAACCCAGTTTGCAACACAAACACCTATTTTTGCTGAATATAGTTGTGTTACTTTACACATTACTCCATCATTTATATACCCTACTGTGACAAAGTGTTCTTATGTTATAAACTATGGTTACACCGTTCGGGAGTTATCTTGGCCGGCCTCCCCAGGAGTCATATTCATGGTTCCCCTGGTTCTGTGCTTTCCCTCACTCTAATTCATTCCGAACACTCACTGGTCGTTCATGCGTCACATCTTGCAAACATGCTTCAGTGGGACCTAGCCACGACCGCTGTGGAACTCAAATCAGCTATTGGTTGTCGCGGCTCCCCATTCTTTACCTTGTGTAATGACCCCTTTACCAATGAGCCAGGAAAGCACTTTTTGGAGGGAAGATACCTGAAGAGGAGGGAAACAAACGCTCCCTGAGAGCTGGAAGGAATACTATTTACTTTGGGCACAGGAGCCCCCGACAGTTGACCGGCCAAAGCACTAAGCACTCTGGAACTCTTTTGGGTATGGACTACGTGTGCGGCCAGTCAATGGTAAACTGTGCTTTTATAGATATATTTTTTTTTCTCACATAATGTATCAATGAGTTTATGTATTTATAAATCTTGTGCGATTTATTGGGTGTTAAATGCCACATATAGCTCAAATTCATTTATTCAATTAGGATGTTATTGTTTACACTGGTTTATAAATAATTCCCTGATTTTATAATCATACAATAGAATTTTATATATATATATATATATATATATATATATATATACTTTTCCAGGCTGCTTTTTACTTTTTCTCTTGTATATTTCTAGTATCACATTCATTATTTCTAATTCTGTATTGGTGTGATGAGTCCGATGCAGTTGATGCAGGTTGTTGGGCTGGTGTGCTATTCATCCCATAATCTAGTCTCAAAAAGTTAGCTCTGGGGATCAGATGCCTACTTCTTTTAGGAGACTGAACCCATGCAGCAATATTCTGTTGATTGTGGGGTTCTGCCAGAATGTCCAGTCGTTGCTGTAAAATATATAAAGTATAATTTAACAAGCAAATCTTAAATATATAGCTCCCATTATCATCTAAAATAATATATACTCAATAGCCCACATCTCTCAGTTAATTAATTCTTAATAACGTTAATTTATTCTTGTAACGGAGCTCCAGTACTCTGACCGAGTACCTCTGCCAAATTTGCTTCCTTGTAGCTATCAGGGACCCTGGAACACTTCAGACTCAGACGCCGAGGCTTGACTGGGATCACTTAGGGCCTTTTCCACCCTGGACCAAAGACCAGACGACACATGGTGAAGGTTAAACAGCAACTCTTTTATGGATACAGCACACATAGTTTTAGCCCCCAACAACCTTGTTTACATACAATATATTGATAAGAGCACTACAGTACAGGAAGGGTGGGGTCAGGCAATAGAAAAGGCTTATGGGAGATTGGGGAGGGACAGGGCAGCCAGTTTAAACTGGTCTGGCAGTGTCCCTGGGACAACGCCCTGCTGGGGAAACAATAGGACAGGAAAAAGGGGGAGGGAAGATACACAGACCAGCAACACATTTAACATACCCTTTGCAAATAATAGACACAGTGTGATAAAACACAATAGGAATTTGGGAGCCCACCCATAGTGTCTGTCTTCCATGCCCAGTGACGGTGACTACCATCACAATTCTCTATTATTTTAAGGCTAAATCAGTGTTATACCAATATAATTATATATATTTTTCCCATATTTTTAAGCTGCTGTTACCTGATAACCACTGTTTAGTTAATTAAATGGTATTTTAGCAGACTTTGTGTAACCCATAGTGATGTCGCGAACATAAAATTTTCCGTTCGTGAATGGCGAACGCGAACTTCCACAAATGTTCGCGAACGGGCGAACCGGGCAAACCACCATACACTTCAATAGGCAGGCGAATTTTAAAACCCACAGGGACTCTTTCTGGCCACAATAGTGATGGAAAAGTAGTTTCAAGGGGACTAACACCTGGACTGTGGCATGCCGGAGGGGGATCCATGGCAAAACTCCCATGGAAAATTACATAGTTGATGCAGAGTCTGGTTTTAATCCATAAAGGGCATAAAGCACCTAACATTCCTAAATTGTTTGGAATAACGTGCTTTAAAACATCAGGTATGATGTTGTATCGATCAGGTAGTGTAAGGGTTACGCCCGCTTCACAGTGACAGACCAAACTCCCCGTTTAACGCACCACAAACAACCGCAAACAGTCCATTTGCACAACTGCAAACTCACCATTTGCACAAGGTTGGATACCAAGCTAGCCATGTCCTGTTCCTTGTCCTTACTGATGTCATTGAAGGTCTCTTCCTCCACCCAGCCACGTACAACACCAAGGGTCCCCGAAAGGTGACAACAAGACCCCTGTATTTTTTTTTTAAATGTACACTACTGTTACACCAGAAATGAGTTGCACTGGTGTGACACTGTGCCCTGGCAGGCCCTGAAACGCACACCTGTGAAGGAAACTGACTGCTATTATTTCACAGTCAAATTTCTAGTTTTTTTTTTAAATGTACACTACTGTTACACCAGATATGAGTTGCACTGGTGTGACACTGTGCCCTGGCAGGCCCTGAAATGCACACGTGTGAAGGAAACTGACTGCTATTATATTACAGTCAAAAAATGCAAGCTATTGTGACACCAGATATGAGTGGTGGCGCTGGGCAAGTGGGCACAGTATACGCTGTGAGCCTGACACACACGCTGGCAGGCAGGCAACTGCAATTAGATTACACAGAAAAAAAAAAGAAAAAAAGCAGACTGATGTTCTAGCCCTAAAAAGGGCTTTTTGGGGTGCTGTCCTTACAGCAGAGATCAGATGAGTCCTTCAGGACTGTAGTGGACACTGAATACACTAGCCTAGCTATCAATTTCCCTATTAAATCAGCAGCAGCTACACTGTCCCTCCTCTCACTAAGAATGCAGCTTCCGGGGGGCAGGGCCTAGCTGTCATGGAGGAAAGACGCACTTTGTATGAGCTCCCTCAATATCTCACTTTAAGCAGCTATCAACAAGCGAATTTCACCCCAGAAGGGGATGACCCAGCAATGTTGCTCCTACCTGACCGACCCGACATGCTTAATAGTGGTCAGCAACTCGACAGAGTCTTACTTCCCTCTGCGTGGCATGTGTGGCCCGGTGCTCACCAGGCGGGAGAGGCGGCCGGTCTCCCGATCCTGGGATGCTCAGGATTTGCTACTTCCCAGCAGGAGCTCCGTTAACCCCCCTCGGACCGGTGGGGGTTATCCCGGTCCACCCCTGAGAGGCTGTCTGGAGCTAATGGACGCACAGAGCACAGCCGCCCAGGCTGACATACTCATCTGCAACTCTCCCAATATGGCGGCAGCCGCGTGTCCTCTTGGTACCAGCAAAGCATGGCAGGATATTGAGTCTAAGCTGGACAGACTTTAATCAATTTTGGAAGCAATAACAAGCAGGAAGCCCCAACAAGCTCCACTACAGCCCCAATAAGCTCCACCACAGCTAAGCGAAGCAGTCCCCATTAAAATCCACCAACGCAAAAGGCGTTGAAGACGTGACTGGAGGCACAAACAGAAATGCAAAGCCTGCCCCATGTCAAGCACTCACCTCCACCTTAAGCCACCACAATCCCGCACCGGACGTGAAGCACCACCGGGATAGATCCGACCACCCGACAAAACAAGCTTCCACCACCTCAAGCCGCGAACCCGGCACTCAGCCAGAGATTTGCCTTTGTTGTTCCAGGTATCAGGGACTCCCAGGGTCTGCACCTGGCGCCCAGAGGGGATCGGATGAGCACAAGCAGTAAACAGCAGCCTGTCAAGCGTGTCCCACTATAGCCGATCCTCCACACCATGACTTTGATCACATGAACTACTCTCTGCACATTAACTTATCGTAAAGAAGCAAGCGTGTAAACATGTCATTATTTCACCTCCTAGAGAGTTTATTGTCGTAGTTCCTTTCATGCCTTTACCTTAACCGTTCATGTATTATGTTATTCACTAGTCTCCTCTCATGGGGCGACTCACACTTGATTTATAACTAGTGGTGGAGCTGCTGATATAAATACACAGTTGATAACGTGCAAGCTACACCCTAAACATGACAGCCATCTTTCACAACAATGTACTGCTATATACTCATACCCTCGGTGCAACTAGCCATGATATACACACGTTCAGCCTAGCATGCTCAAATATAACACACTTCTGTCTAAAAAAAATATTAATAATAATAATACAAAAAAAAAAAAGAATGCAGCTTCCAGGAGGTGGGAGGGTCTGGGAGGGAGGGTCTGCTGCTGATTGGCTGGAATGTGTCTGCTGACGGTGTGGTACAGGGTCAAAGTTTCCTCAATGATGACGAATAGGGGGCGGACCGAACATCGCATATGTTCGCCATCCGTGGCGAACGCGAACAAGCTATGTTCGCCAGGAACTATTCGCCCGTTCGGGACATCACTAGTAACCCATAACTGTTGTTTCTTTAGTTGCTTAAGTTATACTCACTGGCATACCTTTTGCCTGTCTAGTTTCTATAATAATAGCTTCTATAGTTTCTATAATAATTGGTGCAATAGATTTATTTAAGTATTAGATTCTGAATTGAATTTCTAAAGATGACAATCTAGGTCTTATTCGTTTCATTTATTTTACTTTTAAAGAGTATTTGTTTGAGCTGTGTTTCTTTGTTTATATATAGTGTTACCTAGTTATAAAAACATTTTGTTTTCTTTCTTCAGAAATAGATTGTGATTATTTGTGATTATTGTCCCGAATGCTATACCTATTTATCAATAGTTACATGGAATCAATACATGATTCTTATTTATTTCTTGACAAATTGGGAGTTTTTTTTCAGAGATCTGGTATTTAATTTAAACTAGTGAATAGATTTGTGGATTTTTAGTATAAATTTTGTTGGTACTGAGTAATACGGTTTGTGGTACCTTGTGGTATTGTAACCTGTAAGAAGTTAATATTTTATTTTGTTACTTGAAACATGGCAGACAGGAGAGTGAACAGGGCTCTACCAAGTTAAGGTCATGAGGATTTGGCTGATGACCAAATTAAGGCAATTATTATTATTATTATTATTATTACTGGTATTTATATAGCACCAGCATATTCCATAGCGCTTTACAATATTATCAGAGGGGGAAATTTAACAATAAATGAGAGAATTATATAAAAATTACAGGAACAATAGGTTTAAGAGGGCGCTGCGCAAACGAGCTTACAGTCTATAGGAGTAGGGTATAAAACACAATAGGACAGGAGATAGCAATCGAACAAGGTGGAGTGAAGCAGAGCTGGAGGAGAGAGTAGAGTGCTGCTCTTTAGGAGAGACCGAGAAGGGGCATACCTACGGATCAGTGAAGAGATATAGGAGGGGCTAGAATTGGTCAGTATAGGTATGAATTAGTACCTTGAATTGACTCCTATAGGATACAGGAAGCCAATGTAAGGACTGACAGAGGGGTGAGGTGTGAGAAGAGCGACAGGATAGGAAAGTCTAGCTGCAGCATTCATTACAGACTGTAGCGGGGCAATACGTCTTGTGGGAAGATCTATTAGGAGAGAGTTACAATAATCCATGCAAGAGATTCCTAGAGCATGGACAAATTCCTTAGTAGCATCTTGCGTAAGAAAGGGGCAGATGCGGGCTATGTTTTTAAGGTAAAATCGACAGGATTTGGTAACAGACTGGATGTTATTATTGTATGTAGAGTAATTAGTAAAGTACATCATATTTGTGACACCATTCTCTGAATGGAAAGATGTGATTAAGAATGGTTTTTCAATATATGCCCATGATTTAAGGTAGGTAAAGAGTCGCTTTTTCTGCAATTAGCTGATAAAACGTCACAAAATAAATATATGTATAATTCCTGGCCTGAACTGTTCTTTCTATGTGAACTCTTGCACTTTGAATATTTTTTATTTATTTATAAAATATTTTACCAGGAAAGATCCATTGAGATTTCTCTTGTTTTCAAGTATGTCCTGGGTCCACAAAACATTGCATTGATACAATAGGGTACGATAAAATATAAAATACAAAAAAAATATGAAAAACAAGTGCTATTTTCAGAGTTTCCTCCAATGTTTCTGAGATGGAGGAAACTTGTGATCAGTACATATCTAACGATGTTGCAAATAAGGACTTAATTGAAAAATTACAAGCTGATATTGTGGCATTATCTATGTACTTTCTTTAAATACCTGGGGGTCTTCTCTGTCAAGTGGTGCCACAGTTAGTGGCCTCAGATTGACAGATGAGCACTCAAAGTGAGCGCTGCTCATAACTCTTTGAATGCCTTGGCTGAGCAATCATGCTTCCACTGTTTAAAAAAAAGGGAATCCATGGTATCTTTGAATAATTTAAATGCCACGGTAGCACGATCACAATCTGAAAGGACCGTGGTGAGGCCTCCCTGCTTGCCCCCTGCAGCAAAATCGGTGCTGTGCTCTGCCAGCTGCCCAGCACCGATCTTTGTGTCAAAAGCTGCAGAATGAGAGTGATCTCTCTCATGCTGCAATCATACTGTACGGAGTGCTCATAGAGCCCTGTGTTGTGCGAACTAGTAAATCCCTCTGTTGATGTCAGAATTGACATTAGCAGAGGGAATCCCTTAAGAAGTGGGATTTGGACTAGGATTAGAGGTTGGGATTAGGCCTGATATTATAGGTAGGAGTATGGGTTAGATTATTGGTTAAATTAAGGTTGGGTTATGGGAAGGATTATAGGTTGGGTTACAGGCTAGATTATGGGCTGGATTAAAAGATGAATTATGGGTTGAAATACGTGATGGATTATGGGTTGCATTACAGTTTTGATAAAGTAACAGATTAGGGGTAGGGGCCCGATTATGGGAAAAGTTATACAGATGGGGTATCATTGTACTCGAGAACAGTAGCAGAATACATATATGGGGTGATTGCAGTGATTGCAGTAATGGGGTCACAGTGTTTTTCTGTGAATTTTCCCAAAATAAAACATGTGTGAGAAAAAAAACACACACAAAAATGACTAATTTGTGATAAAATGGTTTACTGAAAAGTGTCAATAGGCTCTTAGTTACATAGCTCGGGGAATGTACTTTCTATGAATATATATGTTTAGGATTCTGTGACTATAAAAGATGGAATCTCAGCATGCCAAATGTTGCAAAGTTTTAGCTTTAAAACCTCAGTTCACTCCTTGCAGTTTTGTTTTATAACTTAAAAAAAAATAATTGAAATCCTAGACATATTGAGCATTTTAACAATCAGAACCAATTAGTGAATCAATTTTGAGTTAGTTTTATTATTTGCACTTGGTGTGTAGAAATTATTAAATGTAAAAGTGAGAAAATTTTTATTTGTTTTTTCTCCATTTTTTACCATTTAATATTGTGTAATACAGGGTATCAAAAAAGACCTAATTCTCCTTTAAAAATGTTATGTAATATTTATGGGTGCTCTTAAACAGAAAGGGGAATTGCAGTAGAATGAACACATGGCAAATGTGCCAAAAGAGCCTCGCTAACAATGCGTTGCATCAGAAAAAAGCCACATGTTCACAAACTGAATAACCTGTCCATAGTCAGATATATTGATATTGACTTCATTAGTCCAGTGACTCCAAAGGAACTCAATATATACATGTGATGTGCATGTACAGTAGTGCTCCAAAGTTTGTATACCCTGGCTGAAATTGTGACATTTGGCATTGATTTTAAAAATATGATATGCAAATTTTTTTTTATTGAAGGATAGGGATCATATAAAGCAATTTAATATCACATAGTTGTTTGGCTCCCTAATGATAACAGAAATCACCCAAATTGCCATAATTATGGGTAAGGGCAACAGCCACAGCTTTATTGATTATAACAGACCAGCTTTCCACCAACTGTCAGCTGTTGAGGGGCTTCCCCAACAGACAGCTTCCACTTCCATATCCATGAGTTCATATCAGCCTGCCTACCGCCACCAGCCCTCGGCAGGCTGCGACTCCCCAAGTTGATTCATCACTTCCTTCCATTTTCAATGCGTTGGCCGGGAACACCGCTGTAGATTTGACAACGAGAAAAAACTGAAAAAAACAACCAGAACCACAGAACAATACCAACAAACCAACACCGCACATTGCGCCAATATAGTAAGGGTGGGCGGGAAAAAGCCAGAGACCTTTACTGTCCTTCTGGCCTCTGATGAGACCCCTCCATGCTCATCACCTTTTATTCCCCTTTTGCAACATCGTATCCCCTCTGACCACCCCCCCTTACTGCTGGCCAGCAGTCATGCCCTCCCTTCCTTTTAGTCCAGGGAGTTACTGTACAGTAATCATTTCAAAATCATTCAGGTCAGAAGATTTGAGAGAATAAAATACACTGAAAGGATGATTATTTAGCATGCTTGGGTCTTAAATCCATCTTTATTCCATTGTTCATTCGTTCATGTAATGAAGTGCTGGTTGTGTTTATTATAGATAGATAGACAGACAGACAGACAATTTTGGATATTTATTTATATTTTCATTGTTGTATATTAACTTCTAAGGAAACCAGTAATTATATATCATTGGAAAATTATTTCAAAATAATTACATTTAGAATAAAATATTATTTAAAAGACGTTAGCTAAATTTGTAATGCAACTATTTTGGTATAACATTTGTAATTTCCATGATACTTATCAATTTTTGGCAATTTTGCAAATAACCTTGATAAAGACAAATAAAACCTGTATTTAAATCAAAAGTAGTAGCTATCTTAGTCCAAAAAAGCATTTAACATGAAGGTGAGGAATCAAGAGGGCTGGAATCCCTAGTGACAATATGACCTTAAAGAAAGAAGGGAAAGTGTAGAAATATTCCTCGGATGTATAATTGGCAGAAATATAAAAACTCACAATATGAAATATTGGTCCTTGACATTGACTTTGGATTAAAAAATGTACATTGAAAGAAGAGCTAGGTAAATCGTTTTTTTTCCCTGTACATTCCGCTGAGGAACCTGTGGCAAGGATCTCAAATGGATATAAAACTTTAACCTTGCCACCAGCATTTTTGGCTAGCAGAGAGCAATAGGAATGAAAATATACAATTAATAAAGCTCTGGGAGCAGATGGGGTATACCTTCCGTCTGTTAGCTTAGTTCAGTAGCTGTCAGACCATTCATTTTCATTTTAAAGGGATTCATTTTGAAGTATTCTTTCTCATTTAGAGATGTCCCATTGGATAGGTGAAATGCAAATAAAATGTCATTATCTTAAAAAAAAAAAAAAAAAAAACTAAACTTGATTTACCACCTGGATATTATTGTTAGGAATTCTCCTATACAAGGCCAGAGGGAAATTCCACCTCAGGCAATTATACACTGACATAAACCACAATCAGTGGCTAGAACCATATTACAAACAGGATGTGCCTGTCAAATTGTCCACTTAACGGGAGAACAAATACACCAACAACACAACTAGAACTTGGTGTATGGGGTTTTTCCAACATATAAAAAATATTCACACTTAGGGCAATCATTCATAATTCAAACATGATGAGAATAGCAATAGGAATGTACACATTACATGTAGATTTATTTTTGTCTGACTTGGAATTCGTCTGTGTGATATATAAATAATTAAAGGTATATTAATCATGTATACAGATCATTACGTTATTATTAATAAAGATTCCAGTTTGTGTCTTCTCTTTCCTCCCTGAATTTTAATTCCTAATCCTCTGATTCCAACATTTCCATGAAATGAAGCTACCAACGAGCTCAAAATCCACAAACATATTACCAACAGATAACCAACCATATTAGCCAGCCAACTAACTACTCTTGCTCTTCTCTTACCTAAGCAGAGCCGTTACCCCGTTAACCTTCCTTATACCAGTCCGCCACTGTGAACAAACGGGAAAACCATAACCCATGCATTAAGGGAGGGAGGAACTCAGCCTGGTAAGTCAATTAGTAATGGGGTTTTCTAAAATGGCCGACATTTATATCAGCTCATCCCCTAACCAGGGGTGGGCAATCTGCGGCCCTCCAGATATTTTGGACTACGTCTCCCTTGATGCTTTGCTAGCATTATGGCCCTAAGAGCATTATGGGAGATGTAGTCCAAAACATCTGGAGGGCCGCAGATTGCCCAGCCCTGTCAAGTCCCCTTCTGCTAAGCTGAGCTTTTCTCCATGGGGCTACAAGCACATTTTAGTCGACACAAGTAAAAATGGGTTTAGTTAAAGCCTCTATCTGTCTATTTTGCCCCTTCCACAGACCCTTTGTGTCAGCCCCTCTAGGTGTCTCTCTCCCAACCCCCCGTCTGTCTCTTTTCCCCATTCTACAGCCCAATTGTGCAGTGTTAATTTTGTCGGAAAATTTCTATTTAGTTTCAGTAATAGTCTTTTGACTAAAAAAATTTTTAGTTTTAGCCGTATTTTAGTCATTTGAATTGTTCTAATCTCATTCTACCCTTGACAGGTGCCATTATAGCGAAATATCCTGCTATTCACGTCACATGTCAGTGGTTTTATGTTGTGGCTGATCAGTGTATACTATGAAGTATACACTGTAATAATTTAAGGAACTTTTGTAGAATTGTAACCATTTAAAACCCCTGTTGCTAATCATGGGAAAGGCATGCATAGTTTTTTTTTTTTTTTTTTAACAGGATACAATCAACTATTTCCTTAATATCTTGGGCTGCCAAAGATTGTATTGCAACCAAGAGCCTATTGTCGTGAATCTGTCTCTGCTTGCTTTTACAGAGAGATTGAGAATACAGTCTCAGAGGGAGAAGCTATTTCAAAAATAGAAACAACATGGGAGGAAATGTTTGGCACGTCAGACTTTGTGGACTACATATACCTTAATGCACTTACACCCATAATGCTGGCAAAGCATTATGGGAGACATAGTATTCAACATCTGATGTGCCAAAGGTTGCCATACCCTGCAATAAAACACGTTGAGGCTGTTTTTATTATATTTGCAGTTTCCTACCACCCGTTGGGCTGAATTTACATATCAGATGCCAGTAGGCACAGAATTATAAGGTGCCCCCTGCTCTCTCCCCCCCAAAAAAGAAAAAAAAAATGGATTTATCATCTGGATATAAGACGTTTAAAAATAAGAAAACATATATTCATTCTTAACAACTGCATATGTAATTATGTATCTATTTGCATAGTTCTGCTTGTAATGAATTGTAAAAAAAAGGGATAATAGCCGCTCACTATAGTATTTAACAAAAGGTAATGAATTGTATTTGACTACGTGTGTATAGTGAGTGAATGCGTGCAGGGTTAAAAATAATGTTAGATGCGGTTAAGGGAAAGGAAGGTTTAAGGGGAGAAGGGTTAATGTCAGAGTTAGATTACATAGGGTGTTTAGTGTAAGATGATTAAAAGTTTGAGAGGGGTTATAGTTGTGGTTTAAAGGACCACTCTAGTGCCAGGAAAGCATACTCGTTTTCCTGGCACTAGAGTGCCCTGAGGGTGCCCCCACCCTCAGGGACCCCCTCCCGCCCGGCTCTGGAAAGGGGAAAGGGGTAAAAACTTACCTTTTTCCAGCGCTGGGCGGAGAGATCTCCTCCTGCTCTCCTCCTCCGATCCTCCTCTTCTCCTCCCCGTCGGCTGAATGCGCACGCGCGGCAAGAGCTGCGCGCGCATTCAGCCGGTCACATAGGAAAGCATTCATAATGCTTTCCTATGGACGCTGGCGTGCTCTCACTGTGAAAATCACAGTGAGAAGCACGCAAGCGCCTCTAGTGGCTGTCAATGAGACAGCCACTAGAGGACATAGGGGGAAGGCTTAACCCATTCATAAACATAGCAGTTTCTCTGAAACTGCTATGTTTCTGAAAAAATGGGTTAACCCTAGAAGGACCTGGCACCCAGACCACTTCATTAAGCTGAAGTGGTCTGGGTGCCTAGAGTGGTCCTTTAAGGAGTGTTTGGGATTATGGAGTTTAAAGAAACACTTCAATGGAAAAAAATATTTTACAAATAATTTAGTACACATACATGCATGCGCTAGAAGTTAATGAATTAACTAAATTAATTTACTTCTAATGACAGAGTATAAGTGAGATGTGGCATTTGAAAGCAGGTTTGTTACTTAGCACGTTCTTTTTCAGTCTTTTTCAACCCAAGCACACACATGTAAGAAGATATGTTGATGGACTGGTAGGTTTGCAGTTGCACTAAATAAATTGTTCATTCAACAGCAATCCTACTTCTAGACTAACATCAATGGCATTTACGGGAAATCCTCTTTTAGATAATTAGTTTAGAAATAATGATACTTAAATGGAATGTTCAGCTAATATAAATATACACGCCTCCAACATGAAACAAAAAGGTATAGCATACACAGATGTAAATGTGCAAGCATAAACATATTCCGATTCTTTCAATCTCAGTTCATAGGAAATTAAATAATTTGTTACTAATATAGATGCTTACTTCTATATTAAGTTGTTTGAAACTGAGAGCCAAGAACATAAACTAAGGGTAGACATGGAAATAAATGATACTTTTGGAACCTTGAGGGTTTTTTTTTATGTTTGTTTATGACATCATTATTTTTCTTTCATGTCTTTTTGAATATCTGTGAATTTAGTGATTACATTAATGACAGCATCACATATTTGGTTTATTTAGTCAATTGCAATGTGGAAGCAATCATAGCTGATTTTGCCTTGCTGCTAAAGAGGAGAAAAAGTGTGTTTTTTTAAAAAGTAAAAGAACAAAATCCTGATATCCTCTGAAACTTTATATATCTAGAGGATAGGTGGGGTATAGCTAATACCCCTCTTAGCACAGTGAGCATCTGTCAAATTCCCTCTGAATGAGATACAGCATCCCCGGATGTTCATTTTGGCCTTCATTGGGTTGCTGTATCTCTTGTCCAGAGGGAACTTGACAGTATTTCTGATCTGGACTGTCTTTATGGGTGTCCTTATCTGATATGTTAATTGTATAGGTTCTCTCTGTATTGGCAAAAGTGAACAGAAATATAAAAACCTGAGCCGGCAATACCAAAAAGTCAAGCTATTGAGGATTCTCAGAGCTTTTTCTGTTCTTACAATTCTCACAGTTTTATCAAATTTAGGGACTCCTACATAAACCCAAATTCTTGGCATACAAGCAGATAATATTGACATTGGAGGCAGTTCACCATATAGCGGATTCCAGCACAAGGAAATATTCTCCGTTTAGGGATCTCCAACCCCAATCAAGGCAGACAGCTTCACAAATCTCTAGCAATCTGTTCTCACAGTGTTCGCCAAACTACTCCATTCAGAGGATCCCTTAATTCACAAGAACCAAAGGGAACTACGGTTTCTTAAATGCGCCAAACACCCAACCAACCACCGCATTTCATCTGACAATTCAGACCTCTTCAGGGTTACCCTTCGAATATGAATGTGAATATGCTAAATATGACATGTCTGATCAGTAATTATAATATTTCATACAATATAATATTTATTCCACACATATAAATGATCTAACAAAATTAGCAAACAAATATTAAACCTTTCCCGACATTAGGGCTTGTTGTGCTGTTCCTTAAAAGGACTTTTAGGACCTCACCTTAGCCCAGATACTTACCCTCTGCATCAATTGCGAGCTTGGACAATTGCCCCCATCCTTAATGGGTTAGGTGTAAGTATTTGGTTCACATTTACAAAAATAAAATTAGGTATGTGAACCATGTATGGAAATTCCTACATTAGTATGTACTGATGTGCTCTAAGAATACTAGTCAGAATGGAATAGAGGACACCTAGTGGAGCCCTAGACACATGCTTGTATATGCTTGGCACCTTTACTTTATTAACTTACTTTAAAAAGTTTGATGTAATACTTCATAATGATTACAGTAGAGCTGGATGCAACAAACGTGATGCAACAAACCCTCAAGTGCAAACTGGCATCAGTGCAAGTGTACAATTTAGTAAAGCAAAAAAAGCCAGTTCCTGAGATGAACATTAGACAGAAGTAGACTCCTTCAATTATCACTAAAAACAATTCAAGGGTAGTGTTGCTCTCATGTAACCAAGCAGGACTACAGGATCACCATGGAAGAGATCAGAAGTCCCTTACAAAGTGAGAATCCACAATATTAACAACAAAAGAAAAAGACTTGCCTCTCAGTCTCTCTTTATATATATTTGTCCACCTTAATTGGCATGCTGTATACCCTTATAGTAGATTAGGGTATAGTAGAGGGTATAGTAGATGTTTCTATTTATTTTCCATTATTTATTTTTCATTATTGTAATTATTTGTAGTTATTGATATTTATTTAAGGATTAGATAACTAAATTAGCTGTTCTATATTTTCTCCTACTTCTGCATCTTCTTTTCCTCTTTTTTTATTATTATAGATCTTTGAGAAGCATTATCAGAATTGAGCTTCAGCTTTAAAATAAACAGTTCTGCTATATTTATGGGCTGTTAGCCTGATGTGATCCATTTGAACAAATGTATGTTTACCTGTTTCCTAGCAACTGCACTTGATTATGTCACGCGTTATGGGCACAACTTCTGACGTCACCACGCACGTCCTGACAAACCAGAAAGTGGATGGAGGCTCCAAGATGGCGGACGAACGCTGGAAGTAGCTGCACAGCTGATTCTGATCATATTTGATGTGTGGGGGGCGGCATTTAGATTAATGTGAGCACTCGTGTGTATATATCTTTGATAGGTTTCTTTCTTTAACTAAGGACATAAGCATTGATAAAGGGCTGCTGCCCGAAACGTTTGCATTCTGTAAATTGTCCTTACAATAAAATGTGGTAGCACCAGGGTGTGCACCTCAATATCAGTTGCGCATGACTCCATTTTTTCCTTTTGTTGCTATTATACACTGGTGGAACTGCAGTGTGGAGTTGCTGCAGCATTGCTCCCTTTATGTTATTTGCATTAATATCATTGCATGCAGTGACTTTGCCTCTACCTCATTTTTTGTATAGGGACCACAGTATTTACAGTGTGGTGCAAAAAGCAGTACACTCTTCAGGATCAGATGAAGATAAATCATTTATAATGTTTTGGCATTAAGTCTTAATCAACTACATGATACACGATTAAGGTTTAATGGTAAAACATTGTATATGATTTTGTTAATCTGATCCTCAATAAATTATCCCTTTTTTGCACCACACTGTGAAGCCTGTGGATTCTGACTTTGAAAGATTATCAATACAAGTTAGAGTGCCATGAGGATTATACTGACAATCAAATACTCATTTTACAATTAGGGGATTTTTGACTTGGTCTCGTGAAAATGCTTTTAATGATTTTACAGATGAACAAAGGTTGACATTTTCACTGATAAGAGAATGAGTCCATTTCTTTCTAATTTCCATAAGTGATTTATCTTTTTGAGTTTGCTTACCTGGATATAGAATCAGAATTTAGGAATAATTGTGGAAATTATATTTTCTGTCATAATATGTCTGACAAGTATCTTGCCTGTTACCTGCTGTGGCTCCAGAACAACGATAATGATTGTGGGTGATTGGTGCCTTGGGGACACCTAATCTCACTTAGAACAAGAACATATATGCCGAGTCGTCCTTAGAGTAGCTTGAGTTATGTTCCCAAGTGACGACTACTGACATTTTAATTCAACTGGTTCTTGAGCAGCTGGTTAGGTCTAAAACTCCCACCGATGTCAGGCCGAAGCGGGACATGTATGCCGAACCAGGAACTTAGATATATATGCTGAAGCACTACCCTGAAGTACCTCACTAGCACTGTAGACAGGCATTTGTACATTGTGCAATTTTGTTTAGCAGGTCCTGTCGAGGACTGCATGGGCGAGATAAGTTTGATATGTTCTGCTAAGGTTGGTTAGGTTGACAGGTGAGTTGAAGGGCTGGCTACATCCTACATCTGTATGGTGCTGTGGTGTGATTTAACTTCCATTAACTTAGTTTTTCTCAAGGCTGCATGTCTCCAACAAACAACATTCTGTTTTGATTCTTTCTATTTCTGACTCCATTAGTAACCTTTTGTCAACCTTTTCCAACATATCTTTTAACGTTTATCTCCAATTCAGCATCTGCTTGCACTCTCTCTCCTATTATTTTTTAAATACATTTTTGGGAGGTGATTCAGTGAAAATTCAGCTAGACTTTTAAAAAGTGGTGAAAAAACCAATGTATAATGTGCACTGGTAAATATAGCTTGCTCCGTACAATATAATTTTCTTATTTTTTTTTTTCAATTTGACAATTTTTATTGATGTACAGGTAACAGCATGTTTTTGTCATATCGAGACTCATCAACCTTTTGCATAGGCCACCACATTCCAATGAAATGACAGATTTCAGATATGAATCAAGATACATAATCAAGATACAAATTACATTAGGTTACATCCGAGGAATGTCTCGGATACAATAGTTATGCATTGCTTGATTGAACCTCTGGCTTCCCTGATCTTATCATGATATGTTTGTTTTGAAGTGCAGAGGATTGGTGGCTCGGGCATATGCTGTGCTTGTTGTACCATCTGTAGGTCGGGGGCCTCGTCCCTATGTGGTAAAGTAGCTCCATTATGTAATTGCAGGGCCTTGCTGCTTCTGTATCTATGTATGGTCGTTTGAAAGGGGTTTTGTACCCTATGTTTGTCGCCTGGTCTATTGTCTTAATTAGTCTTCACGATGCCCTTGCCGTAGAGATTGTCCTCCCTAGCTGTCCCTCACATCAGTTTTTAATTAGGGTGCAAGGAAAGCAAAGTAAGTAGAAGAAACTATGTACAAGGTAGGTAGGGAATTAACTGTTGTCGTGCACTGCGTGTGGGATACTGTTTCTACTTGCATAACTTAGCAGATGTGTGAGTCTGTTCTCTGGTAATGCAGAGTGGCCTAACATTAATTTTCATTAAGTGTACGGTAGGTTTTGTCTGCGTCTCTTCTGTTGTGAGTTGCCAATCTGGTGTTCCTCTGTGGTAGAGAGATAGGAGAGCATATATGATTATACACCTTTAGTTAAAAAAAATATTTTTTTTATTCTTTATTTTTATTGTGGATTTGATCATACAGCGAAAGGTGCAATATTCATGCATATGAGATTCCACTTTTTTGTAAGTAAGTAAATAAGCAAAACATGCACATACAATAACATATCATAGGTAACAAGGTTGAGGAATTTGTGCTTATGCTGAAGTGATGTATTAAGGTGTAAATGAAAGTGCCTATCTGGGGCCATGGTAAGCGTGTTTGCGAGGCAGTCTCGTGGCAGGCCAGGATAGTCCTAAGGTATATGGTTCCAGTAGTAGTGAGTGCTGATTTGTGCTGTTAGTTGGGGGGGGACCTTTAGGTATGTTTTTATCTGTCTCCTTGTGCCTTCTTCTTTTAATTTGTTTTTGTTATTTGGTTTATGGGTCATGTGTGGGTGAGTCCACCGGTCAGGTCAGCTCAGTCCGACTCGGTTTGGATATGGCATTCCCATTTCATATTGGCCTCTATTATGTGTTTCTTTGTTCCTGTGTATTTGCTGACTCCTATTTCATAGTCTAGGTTTAGTGAGATTTGCTGCGTGAGGGCTTTTTTGTTTGGTATGGTCGTAGTCTTCCAAGCTCTGGCGATAAGCAGGTTTGCTGCTATGAGTAAGTGGAAGAGCAGACTTGAGTCCGCTTTCATGAACCTCTCTAAACTCTTGAATGATAGACTGTCTTCCAGGGTGAGCGTCAAGAGTTCCCTAGGGCTGAGGATGCCTCTTTCTCTACTTCCAAAATTAATTGATCTTTGGACAGGTCCACCAGATGTGGTACATTGTCCCCGTGTCTGTGTGACACCTCCAACATATATTTGGGGTATTTGGGTAGATACAAGACAGTCTGTCGGGCACCAGGTACCACCTGTATTGCAGTTTACGCATGAGTTCGAGGTGGGATGCATAGTCCCACCCCTATCTCCCAAATAGGTCTTCCTCCATTGTTCCCTATCAAAGTTTTTGTCAATGTCTGTGTGCCACTTTGTTTCACAGAGTGCCTGTGTCAATTCGTGTGATTTGTTTAATGTGTTATAAAGGAAGGAGAATGTCTTCTTGGAAACTATCAGAGATTTGCATATTTTTTCAATATAGAATGCGGATGGCATTAGGTTATGATTAGTAGAGTGTGTAAGCAGGGATTTCAGTTAGAGATAGGAGAACAATGCTTGTGTACAATTTGTATTTCTCTTGTTGGTCTGGGAACTAGAGGAGAGTGTTCTGATTAAATAGATGAGATACGTGTGTGCATCCTCCCTGGATCCAAGGGCGATAATCAAACGTGGGGTTGACAAACTATATAGTGGGGTGGCTAGTGCCCAGTCAAGTGTGTACCCAAGGTGCCCTTTTACTTTGTCCCATGTTTTGAGAACCAGTGTTGTGCTGGGCAGTGGGTCTGCTAATTTAGCCCGGTATTTGTGGGGTATCCAAAATAGATATTTCAAACCCTGTGGACATGTCTAGTTAGACTTTATTGCTATCCACTGACGTGAGTTCTGGGAGTTGTGAGATGTAAGAAAAGTAAAGTGTAAATATAAAGGAACTGACAGTGAGGGTGGGGGTAATGAATCGACCCAATAAAATCAATAAAAATAGGGCTGCATCACATACAGGAGAGCGACTTGTGTAATTGAACTAGAAAAGTGTATATCTGGTATGTGAGCGCTCCAATATAGATAAACAATTAATCATAAAATAAAATAATGATGACCACTATAGCTAGCAACACCACAATAACCACCAAAATGGAAAAAAACAAATAGAAGAACAGGCATATACACCGGGTACATCTATCTAAACAAATATACTGTGAACATATATAAAATATGTAAAAAACTTGATTCATTGTATAAAAAACAAAACGTAATAATAATAAACAACACCTCAAATGTCCAGATCAAATCTCTACAAAGTGGATAGTATGGGGCCCCCTGTTCGTAGTTATTTTCCACAAATAAGCTGATGCTGAGGACTGGAGATGTGCACATAAAAAATATAATTAGTAAATTCAGATATACAAAATGTATTCCACATAAAAAATAATCAAGTTAGAGATAGTACCCAAATGGATGCACCGTCTCAAGTGGAGGGAGCTCGTGAACCGACCAAAATACCGCGTCAGGACTAAGGGGGTTGCGATTAGGATGTCCCCAAATGTGAAATCACATCCTCAAGATATAGAACACTATGGGGATTCACCAAGGCAACTTACCCTGTTCGTCCAACCTTCGGATAAGGTAACGGGAGCACACCAACTCCAAACAGTGGGTGGTGCAAACGATGCCGTTCCCGCCAGGCCAATCTCCGAAAATCAATGTCCGATTGTGAATGAAGGACCGGATGGGAAAACCAAGTCAATCGGCGGTGTGGTGAAGCAGCAGACAGCATGTAAGAAAAGTAAACCTTTCCTAAACCTATTGGAAATGCAATATATGATTGCTAACAGATGCTATTGGATGCCAACTAAAAGCGCAAAAATGTCTTCATCCTATTCAGATATATGCTGGAGATGTAACAAAACGCAGTGGACATATCTACACATGTGGTGGGAATGTGAACAAATTACTGAGATCTGGGCTGAGGCCTATAAATAGATATAAAATATAATGAAAGTCAAAATAAACTGGTCTCCTAAGGAAACACTCCATATGTTTTGGCTAAAAATGCCACAATCTGACAAAATTTTAATACTACACACTATATTAGCAGTAAAACTGACAATTGCATAGAACTGGAAGTCAACTAATAAACCTAATTGGTATAAGGCAAAAACACTACTGATTTCTCAAATTCAAATGGAAAAAGACAAGTATAAACCTATTAAATTCAGAAAGAAAATTCTTAATACGGAATGAATGGCTAAAAAAAATGTTCAAAAAATATAAACAAAGATTTTATACAAATATTTTATAGAAACAAAAGGGTGTTTTTCTATTTTATAAATCAAGGATCTCCCCCACCCAGACAGTCTATATGAAGTAACTGGCAGGAAAAGAGGAGTATGGCACATCCCCCTCCTCCTCTCTTCGTCCCTAAATTATTGTCATATATATATTTGTCGTGCAATGTCATATTATGTTTTAGATATGAATGATGTCTGTTTATTTTTTTCTATTATACAATATTATATGAACAGTCAAGAGTGACAACATATATGTATGTCAGTCTGTATATTTGTAAGAGACAGACATTTTTTTTCAAATAAAGAATAAGATAATGAGAAAAAAAGAGAAAAAAAGAAAGGTAGATAAGAGGGCTGTTTTATAATAGAGCTCGATATTCGGAAGGCCAAGACCTCCCTCCTCTAACGGTCTACAGAGAATTTTGTGGCTACTCTGACTTTTAGAAATGTGCAATTCGTTTCCGTCCGAATTTAAATTCGGATGTATTTCAGCAATTCGGACATTTGGATGCTTCAAAATGTCCGAATTGGTGAAGTGTCGAATTTCCGAAGTGCTGAACCAAAGCGAATTGGTGAAGTTCCAAATTGCCGAATTTCGGAAGTGCCGAACCGAAACGAATTTCCGAATTTCAGAGGTGCTTCAGATTTCTGAAAAGTGGCAAAACAGGAGAGAGGGGGAAAATTAAGGAAATGATGAAAGGAATCTAACCCTACCCCTAACACTACTCCTAGCGCTAACCCTAACCCTTACCCCAACCTTCCTCTAACCTTACCCTAACCCTAGGGTTAGGGGTAGAGGTAGTGTTAGGGTTTGGGGTAGGGTTGGGGGTTATGGTTATGTGTAGGGTTAAGGAATTGCCGAAGTGCCGAATTCCCAAAGTCCTGATGTCCAGAATTCCCGAAGTCCTGACGTCCTGAATTCCCAAAGTCCCGAATTCCCGAAGTGCTGAAGTGCCGAAATCCCAAATTGCCAAAGGACCGAATTTCGGAAGTGCCGAACTGAACCGAAGTGCCGAGTTGGCGAAGTGCCAAACTGCCGAAGTCCCGAATTTCGGAAGTCCGAACCGAACCAAAGTGCCGAATTGCCGAAGTCCAGAATTTCGGAAGTGCCGAACCGAATTTTTGGCCCATGCACATCCCTACTGACTTATCGTATAAAGGCATTTTGTAATTTTTCGAGGTATTGTTTGGGCAGGGGGGTTTGTAACATTCTTAATAAATACTGAAACTTTGGTAGCAGAACCATTTTGATTGCTGCCAGTCTGCCTAGCCAGGAGAGAAATTTCCCCTCCCAACCTTGTCGGACGGACACAAAGGTGATCTGGTCGTTGTGTATTACGTGTGGGAGAATGATACATAGTCGGACTGCATATATCTTAGCGAACAATTTAGCGTCCATATTCAATGGTGAAATGGGCCTAAAATCTTGCGTGAGTGTGTTTTGGTTTTCCAGATTTGGGTATCGTGACGATGTGCGCTTGCAGCATATCTATGGGCAGTTTTCTATTTGTGGTGGCCTCAGTGAATGCTCGAACCAAACGTGGCGTTAAGGTTGTGCAGAATGTCTTATAATAGAGGTTGTCAAATCCATCTGGGCCTCGGGACTTCAATTGTTCAATTGTAGGGCTTTGCTTGCTGCAAGAACCTCTGTGTCGTCCAGTGGTCTAGTGAGATCTTTCTGTTGTTGGGGTGTGTGTTGGGGCAAATGGATTTTGTCTAGATATGTGTTGATGTTAGCCTCTTACTGTTGATGGGTAAACTTGTCTGTGTCTAAATTATATAGATCTGCATAGTATCGGCCAAATTCTTCACTGATGTGTTTTGGTGTCGCAACCTTTTTTTTCTCTCTGGTGTAGTAAGGTGTGATATTTTTTGTGGGGCTTGTCTTGCTCTCAATCCGTTTGCTAACAGTCTACTAGCTTTGTCACCTTCGTAGTATTGATTCACTTTAACTTTTAGATTCGCTTTTAGTAACTATTTAGTAACTTTAGCTTTTAGTAACTATTAGTATGCATCCGTTCTAATGCCTGTTGGTGTATGCATCTAGTAATATGCTTAATGCAATCCCTTAGGTGGTCGGAGTGTGTCAGCTGGTTTTGTGTGTTCAGGTGGTAAAGCTCTTTTTTCCAAGATGTAAGCTGTGTTTGTGTAATTTTATGTAGATAGCAAGCCCTCCATATTAGAAGGCCTCTCATCACCGGTTTGTGTGCCATTCAGACCGAGCCGGCTTAAAATGAAACATGAAGGCTCGGCACAGGGTCTACGTTTCAACGGGATCGAAAAAATTAAACTGGGACCAAGGAAGGGAGATATTGATATCAAATTACTACAAAGGGAGAGTTATTGGATTTATACACTCAAGACTCTATCTCCCTCAGGACTTAATGAAGGATTTTCCTATACATCCTTTATCTCAGACCAGTGAAACTACTTTCCCGTGGCCATAACTGTCAGTCTTATTCCACAGTCCATTCGACTTATAGTCTGTCCAACGAATCCTAAGTGTGTCCGCTAAATCAACCCTCAGACCACATTGATCCAGCACGCTACAAATAAATACTCTTGTAATATATTGTAAATACTGTAAATATGGTTTTAGTCTATAGCCTAGCCCTACCACCCCCTTGGGTCATATATATAGCAGTAACTACTGTGGTTCCTACTGTTCATACATTTTAATGCAGCCCTTGAGCGCCCCCTAGTTTTTTCAACAAGCACACTAAGGTGTGATCTAAGCTATCAACATATCCAACATCTTATGAGTTTCTATAATTGTCAGACTTTTCTACACATCAGCCGGTATAGCCCTCTTGTTTCAACATTATTCAATTATTCACGGCAGTTACCCAAATTATACATTTTTATTTTTAGATACCATGTAGCATTGCAATACCACTGAATATTCCATCATTGTTAGGGCTAAGAATACACATACCACAGGATGGAGGTACATACTCCCAACGCTAGAACATTGATACTTTCATTCAACATTTAGTTCCACATTATTTGTCTCAACACACTTGATATTCAATGAGCCTTTTGTATTAAATCCCCATTGAAACTCTTTATAGATAATTTTATGGACATTGAACATCATAGTAACCTATTTTATAAAAACTAAGACACCGAAGCATTGAAAAAGTCAACACAACATAGCTGATTCTCTGTGCCATAGCGCCTTTATTAATACAATATGAATATACACTCTAAAGTTGATTGACACTATGTCCTATCTACACAGTAATAAGAGACAAAGAGGAACGCTCGTTAGAACATGTCGGGCATTAAACTGGATTAATAATGGACTCGGCATTGTAAGGGTTAACTTAGCTTGGGGATAGAAGATCATAACCACATATTTAATAAAGACACCGGGGCACTGCAAGAGTTAACACAATACTGCTGACTCTCTGTGCCATAGCGTCTTTATTAATACACCATGTTTGAATTCTTTTAGCTGGATTGTAACTCTGTCCGACCCAAATAGTAACATGAGACGAAGAGGAACTTTCGTCAGAGCATGTCGGGAATCCAACTGGATTAATAATGGACTTGGCATTGTAAGGGTTAACCGAGCGTAGGTATACTAGATCCCCTTAACCCAATCAGTTCAGTTAGTTTATTCACTGATAGTTCAATACTCCAAGAGACATACACTCTAAAAGTACACAGATCAATATAACTGCTACTTTTTCATCGGATATATGCTGCACACTCCAAGAGACATTCATTCTACAATTACACAGATCACTATAATTGCTACTTTTTTGTAGGCTGTAGCTGCTGAATGTTACAACCTGGCTGAAATGTTACTTTTGTCCCAATATAGTAAATAGAAGCATGCCTATTAAAACAGTATACACAAATGTTGAACCACGTATAGCACAAGATTATGCCTGTGACACACTAAGGGTTAATACACGCCGATCTTGATGTCAGTGTTCTATCAGCGTGATTGGTAGACTCTATCTAGCTCATTTGCATAATGGGTATTCAGCAGTTTGGCGCTCAAATGCTCAGAGTGTTTATTTCTGATAGGACCAAATCAAACAAGAAGTTACTTGTATGCATATAAAAGGAGACCAGAGGTCAGTCTCCCGTTAGCCCCTGACGAAGGTGTATCTGTAAGCACCGAAAC